>NC_057711.1:140305528-140321727 GCF_004010195.1 Chiloscyllium plagiosum | reverse complement strand
GCCTTCTTCACTATCCTATCTACCTGCGACTCTACTTTCAAGGAGCTATGAACCTGCACTCCAAGGTCTCTTTGTTCAGCAACACTCCCTAGGACCTTACCATTAAGCGTATAAGTCCTACTAAGATTTGCTTTCCTAAAATGCAGCACCTCGCATTTATCTGAATTAAACTCCATGTGCCCCTTCTCAGCCCATTGGCCCAGCTGGTCCAGCTCCTGTTGTAATCTGAGGTGACCCTCATCGCTGTCCACTACACCTCCAATTTTGGTGTCATCTGCAAACTTACTAACTGTACCTCTTATGCTCACATCCAAATCATTTCTGTATATGACATAATGTTACCTTTTATTTTGTGAGGGGAATTGAATACCAAAGGATGGAGGGTTATGCTTCATATGCACACCACCCTCTTTGTGGAAAAAGATTGCCCCTCAGATTCCACATAAATCTTTCCCCTGTGCCTCTAGTTTTGGACCCTTCTATCCTGGGAAAAGACTTTGGCTCTTCACCTTATATATGCCCGTCATAGAGTCATACAGCATGGAAGTACAGTTTTGTCCAACCAGTCCATGTCAAACATAATCCCAACTAAACTAGTCCCAACTGCCTGCTCCTAGTCCATATTCATCCAAACTTTTCCTATTTTTGTGCTTATCCAAGTGTCCTTTAAACATCCACCACTTCCTCAGGAAGTTCATTCCACATACAAACCATTCTGTGTAAAAGATTTGCCCGTCATGCCTTTTTTAAATCTCTTTCCTCTCACCTTAAAAATGGCCCCCTAATCTTAAAATCCCCCATCCTACAGAAAAGACAATTACCATTAACCCTTTTTGTACCCCTCATTATTTTATAATCCTCTATAAAGTCAACCCTCAGCCTCCTACGCCAAATGCCTATTTCACCATCCTGGATCAGTGGTGCTGGAAGAGCACAGCAATTCAGGCAGCATCCGAGGACAGGCAAAATCGACGTTTCGGGCAAAAGCCTTTATTCCTGATGAAGGGCTTTTGCCCGAAACGTCGATTTTGCCTGTCCTCGGATGCTGCCTGAAATGCTGTGCTCTTCCAGCACCACTGATCCAGAATCTGGTTTCCAGCATCTGCAGTCATTGTTTTTACCTTATTTCACCATCCTGTCTACCTGTGATACTACTTTCAATGAACTATGTACCTGCACCTCTCATTTGCCAATACTCCCCAGGCCCTACCATTAACTGTGTTGCTCTTAAAATGTTGGTGATACTACAGAACAATAGTGTGATTAACAATAGTGATGAACACAATACAATGTGTTCATTATATAATTCTGATTATGCAATTGGATTCTCATGATTTCTTTCTTTAGGATGCTATGGAGTAGAATGGTGTTGATTTTGCAATAAGATTATGTTGATTGTATAGTCAGATTCCATTTGGTGTACAGTAAGATGTTGCTTATTATATATAAAGTTACTGTCAGTTGTACAGTAGGAGATCAAGTGGACTCTGATGGTGATTACAGGTTTCTATATAGTAAGAAGCTGGTGATTTTATAGCATTTTGTATTGAATGTAGCATCAGAATGTTGATTTTGCAGTCAGATGTTGATTTTTGCAGTCAGCTGATGATTATATTGTAGAAAATGTGTGCTCATTAAACAGGAAAATGCTGTTTTACTGTAAAAGTACTTAGAGTAGCGTAATGTTGATTTTACAATGATGCAGCAGGGCAGGATGATGCAGGTGATTGTATGCTGGATTACTTGTGATTTTACAGTAAGATGTTGGTGATTGTATGGTAGAAAACTGGGAACATAGGAACAAGGAATCATGAACATGCACCAAGGGGATGCTGGAAATGTTTCCTTTATGATACCAATAAAGCCCTACATCAGGAAGGGCTTTTGCCCGAAACATCGATTCTCCTGCTCCTTGGATGCTGCCTGACCTGCTGTGCTTTTCCAGCACTACCCTCTCGACTCTGATCTCCAGCAGCTGTAGTCCTTACTTTCCTGCAGGTTCTGTCTTTGGTTGACACAACCTAATTTTCAACAAAACTGATCTCACAAAAAAAATCTTCCCTGGACATATCATTCAAGCATTTTCTTAGCTTACATAGTTTAGTTTGTGCATTTGTTGTTTCTTCAGCCAATTTCAGAAACACTTTTCTGTCTGAAAAGCTTCATTCCACAAATTGATCTACACTGCCATGATTTTGTGGCCATAAGAGTTTAAAAAGGTTTTTAACATTAACTCTCCAAGTATGAGAGAAGTCAGAAAATCTTCAAAAGATCTAGCAAACCAATCCTGTTTTAGATTTGAGTCCCATTTTCCATTATCTATCCACCTATGTACAAAGACTCATTGCTTCTTATCTGGTACTTTAACATAAACTCTGAAAACTCTGTCCAACTATCCACCGCATTGTATTTTGTCTCTTATTAGTTCATACTTTGGTTTATTGTCAGTTGTCATAATGTTCAAAATCATGAAGACGTGCGTTCCTGGTTCAATTTCAAGACAGTTCTGTGACCTCCATGTTATTATCTATGCTATTTTTCACTACAGCCTCTTCTACATTTATATCTGCCAGGACTGCTATTCCAAGCTCTCTCTCTCTTTTCTCCTTTTTCTTTTCCTTTTCTTTTTCTTTTCTTTTCTCCCCATATTTGGTGGCTTTTTCTCCAGACTTAATTTTATTTTAATGTAGCAGTCACTTCTGAATTATTAGTATTTGCAACGCACTTTCTTATTTTCCACACTTGCACCCCATTTGGCTAGTTGGTGCAGCTCACTTCTTGACCATTTGACCAATAGTTAAACTTGCATGAACTTTTTCTGTGTGGCACATGATTGTTGCGTCCCTTCAATCATTACATCCCTCTGGAGTATATACCATCTGAGTACACACCCTAGCTACTTGGCTGTGGATGGAATAACTCCACCCTTTGTGTCATGATCACTCCTACATTACAATCAACCAGCTGATGCATCACAGTTTTCACCTCTGAACCTTCATCTCAAAGCACATGAGCATCTGAGATGCCTTGTTTACTTCTATCCTGTGTTTAGAGCTTGAGATAATGTAATTAGGATCATTATCCTGCAACCATCTGGAGTGAAGTCTGAGCATGAACTACCCATCCATTTCAGGGTGGCTGTCAACTTGTTGTCTGGTTGATCAGTCAAAATTTCATTCAACACTTCATCAATCATTATGATACCCCACAGAGTACGTTGCTGAAAAGACCTTCACTGCAGTTTTCATGATCACGATGTTCATGTTTTCATGGTTTTTTCTGAAACTGTTACTGGCAAATTGCCCTCCAACATTGTGAGAGTTCCAAGTCCAGTCCCTATTCATTTCTACAGACTTTTGACCATAAGACTCCTCGAGACCTTATGTATTAATGTAGAAAGGCTAAGTACAATTTTAGCCAATCTGTTTTGTATATTGTAGAAGTGGAATCACTATCTTATCTTGCATTAATTAAAGGAATCTGCAACTAGCACATGATTGAAACGTTTTGTTACCAGTATAATTTATTTAGATTTATTGTTACTTTCTTGTCTTCCTCATCGTGTCATTTTGCTTTGAGCAGCTCATTGTATGATAATACATGAAAGCATTGATTGCTCCTTGGGCATTTGTGGGATTAATTTGCCTAGTGTTACATTTTAAATTTTGTCTGCTACTGTAATATCCAAATGGGCAAGAGGTGCTTTAATCCTTCCACTGTATTGACCCCTGTGTCCAATTCCTGGAGTATTTTGAAACCTGGCAATCATTATAACTTATATTCTTTGCATCATTGTAGAATATTTCATATGTTCACCCATAAAGGAAGTGTATTTTCTTCAGGAATTCTTTAAAGTGAGCAGACCTCTAACCTAACAGGACCACAACTTGAACGCAAGTTAGAATGAGCAGCTTATTTATTTGAGATGTCTTAGCATAGTTCAGCAAATTAAATGCTGTACTTGTGCAGGAATCCCCAAATTGTATAAACGGTTGACAAAAGTTCAGAACTTCCAGCCCTCCTGCTCGGCTGGGTTTAAATTGCTCTGACATTGGGACTGGTTTCTGTGGTAGATGTACCCAGGATAACTTGCACTTCAATAGTGTTGGGATCAATACCAGGACTGTTTGATAGGTTGGAAAGGATTTAAACTAACCAAGCAGGAGGATGGAAACAAAAACAGAAAAAAAACTGTAGAAACTCAGCAGGTCTGGCAGCCCTCTAACTGAGAAAGCAGAGTCAATGTTTCGGGGTCCAGCAATCCTTCTTCAGAACTGACAGTCGTTCAGAAAAGGTTGGGTGTATATATGCTGGGGACAGGAGTGCAGGGAGGTGGAAGGAGTTAACAATAGGTGAAGATAGAGCCCAGTGAAAGAGAACAACAGTTGGGGCAGACCAAGGAATGGATAATGATGAGCGTGGAAGAAAGAATAGCTGCTAAGGGGAACCATTAATGGGTGGAAATGGGTTGGCTGTGATAAAAGCAGCCCATATGACAACAAGGCCTGGTGTATGAGTGTGAGGGAAGGAGGTGGAGAGAAATGCAAAGGCCCTAAAATTATTAAAGTCAATATTGAGTCTTGAAGCCTGCAGGGTCCCCAAGGAGGACGTGACATTAGGAAGAGGCAATGCAGCAATGAACTTTCATTAAAATAAAAAGCTTCTGTGGCTCCCCCTACCCATCAATTATTTCATCCCAATGTTAGGATTTAATTCTTGCTGCATTTAAGTCCAGCCAATATGCCACAATGGGAATAACTATAGATGATGGTGATTCTGTTAGGGATGTAAGCAATTGCAGAGTGAGGTGGCAGTGAGTGTGTAGTACAGCAACAAATTATATTCCTATAGAACCTTTGTAATTTAATAAAAATCCCCATCAACCTTCACAAGGGACAATAGAAAACAGAATATTAGGATGTCAGTGGCCCTAGAGTGGGATCTAGTCACTAGTGCAGTTGAATGAATACAGAAAGTTAAAGGGCACCCTACAAGAAGTTAGTATTAATGATTGTAGAGTAAAATGGAAGTGATTGTATTGTAAGATGGCCACAGAACCACAAGATAATAGCAATAATTGTAAAAAAAAGGTTGTAGATAATTATAAAACCAGGTGATTTTCACAGGAGGATCTGTGTACTGCACGGAATCATTTCCAGCAGGACTTGCATATTTCTACAGTAAAATGTTTATAGTGGGTGGATAATCCTGTAAATTGGTGCTTATTTTAAAATTGGATGTGTGTGCAGCAAAACATTTTAAAATGTATTTTAATAACAGCAGTGTTGAAGGTGAACGATTTTTGCAGTAAAAATTCTGTATGTGATTAAACAACAAGATATCAATGTACTTTGATTAGAATGTAAGATAATTGTGCAGCAAGATGATTGGGACTACATTATAGAAAGGTGACCGTGATTGTCTAAGTACACTGTTTTAGATGATTGGCAGTTGTGCCTTACTGTGTGATGGTGGAACATTGAAAGGCAGAGATGTCATCAGAATTTGGCAAACATACATGTGCTGGAAGATGTTACCAGGCTGACTTTTGCTTTTAAAGTTGTGTTCAAATCCCTCAAAGTGCAGCCAGCCTGGGAGCCAATGTAAAGTTGACAATGAATGACCAGAACTTCATGCAAGTTAGGTCACCAGGCGGCAGAGTTCAAATCAGTCCATGTTTCAGGGGGAGTCAGAGTGAGAGGATGTTCAGGAGCACATTGGAATATTTAAATCAGAGTGATCTGAGGTAAGGCAGAAGCAGACATTGTTACAGAGATGAAGTAGGTGGTCTTCGTGATGGGGGAGATTATGCAGCTGAAAGTGCACCTCTGATTCACATAAAACATCAAAGTATGGTTTGATGATTTCAGCTGAACACAGTGGTTAGAGAGAGAAATGCAATAGTTGGGGAACAGTTTTATGGAGTGGGCCAAAATGACTAAGTTGTAGGCAGTATGGGAGGTTTGTGGGATTATACAGTGAACTGATATGTGCCTGTACAATGAATTCTGAGTGGTTATACTGTGGGGCATTGGTGAAAGTACTGAGAGATGTGGGTGAGTGTACACTGTGCTTGCTGTAGATTGTACTGTCAGATTCTAGTGATTGTACAGTAAGATTAAGAAACTGCAAAACTGAAAGATTTCCAGGATTGATTAGCTTTTGGTAAGTTGTTGCATTTCTATTATTTTATTACAAGTATTGATAATAACGGAAATGTCCATTATCAGTGAGCTTGGCTTCATCTTTCACCCTTGATTATCTGTCTGCATCGATTCATCAATTGATTGCCATACCATTTTTGCTCACTGTCTTTCAGAAAGCCATGGTGCTGTTAAACAAGAAACAAAAATCTGAGGGAACGACTGCTTTTTTTATGTTCCCTGTTAAACTTTAAGTTGAAATAATTGCTTTCAAAAGAACTAAACTGGTAAATAATGCAATTACTTCTATCTGGACAAAGTCTGGCATGCTGCGGGATGTAGGTTCAAGAATTAATTCCAGATTTAGGAGAAATTAAAATTAAACCATTGAGGTCAAGAATGTTGCTCTTATTTCCAAGAACTGCTAGTTCATGTTTTGATTTGGGTAACCTTGTTGATTAGCTTCCAATTAGTTCTGTGGGAAGTTGTAGCTCAAACATGATTTTCCATTGGTGTCAAGTATAGCACTTTAGTTTGCAGTGAATATTAGACTACTTTACCGTGTGGAAACAAGCCCTTCGGCCCAACAAGTCCACACCGACCCGTAGAAGCACAACCCACCCAGACCCATTCCCCTATATTTACCCCTTTACCTAACACTACAGGCAATTTAGCATAGCCAATTCACCTAACCTGCACATCTTTGGACTGTGGGAGGAAACTGGAGCACCCAGAGGAAACCCACGCAGACACTGGGGGAATGTGCAAACTTCACACAGTCAGTCGCCTGAGGCAGGAAATGAACCCGGGTCTCTGGCGCCGTGAGGCAGCAGTGCTAACCACTCTGCCACCGTATGATGGGCCTGTCTGAGGTAAACATGTTTTCCCCTCTATACCCCACTCTCTGACTGTTCAGGTTCTACGGAGGAGCTACAATAATTTCTGAAATAACTCCATGAAGGCCAGTATCCCATCACCAAGTTACCCTTTATATGCACATACATAGTACATGACACTGACGAGCCAGCACAGAGCCAGCTCCGAGAGTGAGCAGAACTCTTGACACTCCTGTTTATATCTGTCAGCCAGGGCTCCCTGATTGAACCAGATTAACAGCCCCAGTCAGAACTCATATTCTATGAGGTCCACCTGGCTGACACTGTTCCAATCACGACAGGTTCCTTCCCCTATCACTTCTAAATTCTGACACTGGAGTGCCCTCTGCTTCCTCGATTGAATTGTGAATGTGCAACACTGAGACATAGCTTTCTCACCTAACTCACCCTAACAGCTGGTGGCTGGAAGTGTAGAACATTCATCTCTCTCCTCTCTCTGTCTCTCTCCATTTAATACTCAACATTAGCAAACCGAGGAAAAAGGTCATTTTAGGAGCCACACAACAATTGTAAGTATTAAAGCATTTTCACTGAAGGGCAAAGTAGATGTGCTGAAGCATTTATTACTTACTGTGTGTTTGGGTCAAAGATTAAATATTTTGGTGCATATTTTATCAATTAAATTAAGAGATGACTAGTTGAGACATAAGTGTTAATTATATTTTTACATGAACAGTTAATGCATTTATATATATAGATCAATAACTCCTATTTAAGAAAACGGTTAGAAAAATACAACAAACCTAATATTCCAGCCATTCCCCAGGTTATGCCATTTAACAATGAGGCTTGCACTCATGTTAGCAAACTCAAAACTGAGAAATGGACCACATTAGAATATGAAGATTGCAGTAACTTTTGCTTGTTGATTCTTACATTAACTTTTGCTTAAAGAGAAAAAAATACAATCCAGGGTGAGTACAGATAATGAATGTGAAAAAAAGCTTTTCTGCAGACCCTGTGACTCCACCATCAGTAACAGAAAAACATAGTTAAAAGAAAGATTTGCATTTACAGTATGCAGTGTTTTTCACAATCTCCAGATATCTGAAATCTCAAACTGCCAATAATTTTGTTGTTACAATGTTACAAACATTTCCAGACAATTTCCATACAAAACACCCACAGTGTGATAATCAGCAGATTTTCTGTTTATTTGTGATGCTCATTTGAGGGATAAATATTGCCCAGAACATTAGGTCAACTTCCACGCTCTTTTACAAAATAGCGCTACTGGATTTTTTACATCCATCCAAGCAGGCAGCTAGGGCCTTGACTTAACATCTCGCCTGAAAGTCAGCCTCCCACAATACTGCCCTTTTGTACTGGTGCCCAGGCCCTGCTGCTAGACATGCCTCTGAATCAGGAGATTCCAGATTCAAGAGTGCGACCAATTAGGCCCCAGCTGAAATGCGAAGGATTTCCCAGCCCAAACAGGCAACCGTGAGTGAAGACCTATCATGTCAAATTATCTTCTTCCTGACTAAGCCTATCTTTTGTAGCATCTTCAGGTAGCAGTTCCTATTCTATTGTTCCTCTCACCGTTGAACTGATGATAAGTCAAGATATCAATAAGGTGGCAACCTCTTGTCCGAACCTCTAGCTTCAAAGAAATCAAATAGGACAATTCTGCCAGCAATATATACAGGAAATTCACTGATGTTAAGCTTCCAGTGCGAAGCAGCACACAGAGCATTTGCTCAAAAAAAGAATTCTGATCATTGCATTGAGTACAGAAGTTGGGAGGTCATGTTGTGGTTGCACAGGACATCGATTCGGCCACTATTGGAATATTGCGTGCAATTCTGGTCTCCCTCCTATTGGAAGGATGTTGTGAAACTTGAAAGAGTTTAGAAAAGATTTACAAGAATGTTGCCACGGTTGGAGGATTTGAGCTACAACAAGAGGCTGAACAGGCTGGGGCTGTTTTCCCTGGAGCGTCAAATGCTGAGGGGTGACCTTATAGAGGTTTATAAAATCATGAGGGGCATGGATAGGGTAAATAGACAAAGTCTTTTCCCTGGGGTGGGGGAGTCCAGAACTAGAGGGCATAGGTTTAAGGTGAGAGGGGAAAAATTTAAAAGGGACCTAAGGGGTAACTTTTTCACCCAGACGGTGGTGCGTGTATGGAACGAGCTGCCAGAGGAGGTGGTGGAGGCTAGTACAACTACAACATTTAAAAGGCATCTGGATGGGTACAGAAATAGGAAGGGTTTGGAGGGAAATGGGCCAAGTGCTGACAAATGGGACTAGATTAGGTTAGAATAGCTGTTTGGAATGGATGAGTTGGACCGAAGGGTCTGTTTCTGGACTGTACATGTCTATGACTCTATATATGTACTTTGAAGAACACTCCCCAGTTGGAGTCTGGTATCGGTGAGTATATCTGTACAACTACGTCTGGAACAGAATTGTTAGCTCTATGTGGCTGCTGACCAGTGCATGTAGCCATTAAGTGGTAATTGAACTTCCAGTTTTGGCAGTGGCGCTTTGGTGACCTATTGTACACCCGAGCTTTGGAATCTTTCTTCAGGTCTTATCTCTACTGTTAATCCTCTACCACCCACATTTTCTGTTTGTGAACAGTTAATATCCAACCTCCCTGCCATTTTAACAAATTTTCAGCTTAAAGAATGTAAAATATAACTGACTCCACACTGTTCACCCATCAGAAAGCATCAATTCAGAAGGCTGAGCTTCTTCCATTCCTCTCTGAAATATCCCAGAACAAATAGTATAGAGTAGGAAACCATGTTGATGCAGGTTTCTGATAGACTAGACTAGGCTAAATGCTACCAGGAAAATCAGTGTAAGCAAAGGTCATTTCTTGGGCGGGAATATATATGCTTATTCAGTGTTTGTTTGATATCAACCATGGA
This sequence comes from Chiloscyllium plagiosum, assembly GCF_004010195.1. Taxonomy (NCBI): domain Eukaryota; kingdom Metazoa; phylum Chordata; class Chondrichthyes; order Orectolobiformes; family Hemiscylliidae; genus Chiloscyllium; species Chiloscyllium plagiosum. The sequence continues at coordinate 140,311,809 of NC_057711.1, read as the reverse complement.
CACTGACTTCACTTTCATTTCAGTGTAAAGCTGGTTTCCAGCAAAAGGGTTAATTGAGCTCCTCTTCCTCGCCGAAACATGAGACTAATACTTAGTTAAGAGCCAGTAATTGAACAATTTAATTGAAAAACCTATCTTATAATATTATTTTAATCTATACTAGTTTATCTACCAATATGTCTACTTACCTATCTGTCTGCCACAACTATCTGTCCCATATACTTTGTGCGTTTTCTACTACTGTCTCAATCTGTTCACCTTTCCTCCTGTACTATCCTTTTTTTTAAATACTTTTATTAACCTTTTTTTTCACTTATCAAGATAACCCAAGATCTTTTTAAAGCTAGCTGCCTATTCCTTCAGTTCTTCTTGCCATCTACTACAAATTCTATTTATAAATTTTCTGTTTCCTCTTTTAGTTCTCTATTTTTGTTGGTTTTAATCTATTTTCTAGCTATTTCCTGTGTCTACCTTTTTTAGTTTCTGTCTCTACATATGTATGCCTAGCTACTACAGTTAGTTCATCTATAACACGATGGCTATGTTTTTGTGCAACCCCGTGTTATAGAAAAATCGCACTTTAGAAACAGCGTTAAAGTGTTGGCAATGTAATCACGTTACAGCCAACACACATTTTAAAATTTCGCGCTTTAGAAACAGTATCCCAAGTCGTCAATCGTGTTACAGTGAATTTGTGTTGACGAAATGCACATTATAGCAGGACGACCTGTATGTCCAATTTTCCATTATTTCCAACTCCAGCCTGGTTCTAATCTGTAAATGCTTTTAACTGTCATGTCTCCCATCTGGTTAGGTAGAATTCTATATACCATATTCTATATACTTTATATATACTGTTTATATCACAATTATTACGCCTATGGGGATTAAATTTATTTCATGTTTTGATCTTTTACAGTCTCTAGTCATCTATATGCTTATATATTAAAATATTTCTTTGATCATTTCATTCATCTAAAATATCCAGCAGATTATAAGTTTCAGTCATTTTTATTATCCTTTACCTATAATTTTCCTAGTTGTTGGCTTTATCCAAATGCTGTGCCTGTCTATATATCTGCTATAGCTCTGTCTCATCTGTCCATATTTCCCGAGATTAATTTTAAAATATGAAGATTTGTTACCGTGGGACTTGGACTTTATCCACTGTCGGATACTATCCCTGAACCTAGTTTGATTTGAGACAGATTTATTAAGTGATGTAAAATGTAAACCAAGCACCGGAGCATGCAGAATGGCTTCCAGCAGGAGAGGCCTGTCCCATATTTACCTTCAGCAGACTATTAAACAACATGAGGCTATTAATTTGGATTCTGACTCTTCACTAAAACCCATAAAATCACACAGTTGTCAAATAGAGTTCATTTTAATTTCCTTTCAATCACAGTAAATTATTCAGGTGATAAATCAGCTGGACCAGTCATCCCTGTGTAATAGAAACCCTAATTTCTGGCTAATTACCCAGCCCATTGCTGCCAAAAGATCAATACCAAAACAAAATGAAAAGGCCTAGAAATCCAGAGCGAGGGCTGGCTAAACGAAGCTCCGGTACTGTGATAAGAGCAGTTGCTATTTACTGTGTCCATGCTCAGGGTTCAGAGGGCATGTGAGAGCGTTAACCCCACAGAAGGTCATTCGAGAGAAAAGTTACCCTCAATAGGAACTGTCCTTTAAAGAATTGTATTTCATTGCATTCTTACAGCAATCAAATCTACTTCACCATTTCAAAATTTATTTCAGTTGGAAAGGCAATTTTTTTCAAAACTAAAGACCATTTTTTTTCCAAAATTACAATTGGGATGGGGCACTACAACTATTATCTCACTGACATAGCAATATTATCAACAGTAATAATCTCTCTCAAACTTATTGTCAGAACCTCCACTTTCTCAAGATCCATCCTGTTCTCACAGTTTTGCATTGTAAATGATACAAAACTTTTCATGGCACTGAAAAACAAAATAAATCAAAAACATTTATTTTTAGGCTGTGCAGAAATTAAGAGTCTTCACACTCTCTCAAAAGCTTCAGAACTGCAGGAGAGTCAGCAGCATTTCTGTTTGGTATATACATCCATCAGTATTTAATCAACAAAACGTATACTGCCTACCCTGGTATCTGTGGTGGGCAACATATTTTCAAGTGGATGGTAGACCTCCTTGAAGCCTGGAATTAAAATAAAGAGGATGTTGGTGAATGGTGGGGAGAAAGAGATTTCTCCCTGTCAGGAGGACAGGGATGTTAGTTTATCACAGATAGGTTCCCTCTCAAAAAGCAATTATCGAGGAACTGACAGACTCATCATGTATATGATTGCAGCCCAACGCTGACCTCCTCAAGACTCTGGGCTGCAACGACCAAACTACACAGGAACTGAAGGTATACGAAGTACAAAAAGCTTTCACTGTGTATCTGTAGTTGAAAGTGCACCGACAGTTACTTGTTCTGCTCTTTTCCAAATATAACAATGAACATATTAAAACATAACTGCGCTTATTCTAAAATAAGAGTTGAGTTTTTTTGTGTTATATTATTGTACATAAAATTTTATTTAATTTTGATATTATTATTTTCTGTTCAATTGATGAATGTTATAATACACTCGAATCGTAGCTGATTGCAGAATTGAGTCCAGAGGAATAAACCGGGCACACATCTTCAGAGTTATAGCCCCATTTTCCAATGAAATAATTTCTACAAGAGCAACTCCTATTACTGAGAAGAGAACACAGACATTGCGATTTATTATTATTTATGGTCCCATGACTTGTTTATGTGCAACCATGTTTGGTGTGTGAGATGGAAATGTCATTATGCAAATGACATTGAATGTCCTTACTGAGGCTAAATAATTTTTGTATTGGACGATTAAACCTCATCTGTTATCGGTATGGGCTGCAGTGGGCTATTAAACAGTCCCAGCAGTATTTACTCCCAGTAATAGGAAAATGGGAAAGGAAAAGGCAAAAACAATTGCTGCAACTAGACTGTGATTGTCCTGTGGAAATTTATCTTAGAGGTGCAGATAGCCATCTTGTACAGCAGCGAGAAGTAAATAAAAGAAAATATATTCTCTCGCAGAGACCCATTTGAATCAGTTTGCTTGAAATTAGCTCAATCTTATCAGAAATAAATTGGCAAGATTTCAGATACTATCAAAGGGGATTGGAGGCCAATAGACTCTAGGAAACGTTGCACGTCATCCTTTACGCAGCTGGAGAGTCACATTTGTATCAGTGTTGATAGCTTATGAATTCCAAAATTGACAGAATTTACAGAAAAATGAGGATAATCCATCTTCCTTAGTGGCCTGTCAAAACCTGGTCATACTTCATAATCTTCAATTACCGCTGCTATTTTCAGACATTTACATGTCGGCATTACAGAGAGATGGAAATGAGAAAAGAAAGGAAGAAGGCTAAAGGGAAAAAAAAAATACAGTTGTTTATGTGGCAGAGAATAAAGGAGAAAAATAACATACTATATTTGAGCTTAAAAGTCAGAGAGGGAGAGAGAAAAAATACTTTTCTTTCTGCTCCATTGCTCTTAAGCAGAAGAATATATTGTTGTGTGTCCTTTAGTTTCAAATGATTTCTCTACTGGTTGCTGCAGATAAATATCGGAGATTATTATGCTGTGATCTTGACATAAGGGTTATATAGACATACCTTGCGGAGAGTGTACCGAGCAGTGGGACGGTGTGGCAGTAAATCACTCTGCTCACACATCAGGGAGCAGAGATTGGTATAAATTGCACAGGCCAGGGTCAGCCTGCAGTCACCTGTGTGATGAGTTTGGTTCGCACAAAGCTGGTTGCTGATCGAGCTAGGCCACCCTGCGGCAAAAAAAAACCTCTGCCCTGACACAGGAGCATACTCCTGTAATCTGCGCTAACGAGTTTGATTAATCAGGCAGTGGAATGATACCAGCCCAGGCTTCTCCACAGGACAGAAGGAAAGCAGGGCCTAGTATCCTGCTACACTCCACAACTCCAACATTCCCCCACTTCCTCCCCCCCCACCCCCTCCGACCATGGGCCATAATGTAAACAAAAGTAATGGCATTAGGAGATCCATCAGTTTCATCACCCCTATTATCAGCAACTCAGTTTACATTTTCTCCTCTGCTAGTCTTGTTCCAGACTCTCTTCCCCAAGAGAAATGGCTGGGGGAGCAGGAGCCTACTGTCATATCAATGGCCATTCCCAAACTCTAATTTGTCAATAAAGGGAAACAAAAGATAGAGGGTATGCAGTTTGAACAGTTCTGGAGAGGCTGTGCATTATTCTGCCCTGTGACTGAAAGCCGTTCCTCATTAACTGGTAGCCTCTACCTAGTGAAGCTGATGCTAAAGACATTGAAAGCTGTAATCTTACAGGAAATACATCTGACCCCTGCTTTTCAGTGCTGTCTTTCATAATTAGAAAAGAAATGTTAATTCTAACTGGCCAATGTCTTAGGACTGAACAGGGAGGTTGCAGATACTTGGGCTGGAACCCAGATCATTCAAAACTTTGCTCTATTTACTCCCTGGCCTGAAGAGCAATGGTTCTGTCACTCTTCCCCTGATCTATTTCCTTGGCCAACTCTGGCAGTGTAATCTGAGATACTGCTGGGCGAACACACACGCGCACATGTTAATGTTGAGGGAAACGTGGTTTGCTCAGAGACCATGTCGGTTCTGAATGGCCTTAGAGGCCCCAGGTATCAAGGAGAAGCAAGGCCTCTAATCCCAGGATATCGGTTATTTCACTGTGCCAAAATTCTTATCCCCCGTTAGACGTTTATTAAAACATTCCAGTCATTTAAATGCCGTTCATCTCATAGGTTAATTTTGAAACCTACCTTGAAGGGACAGACACCAAAGGAGCTGTGTTTATTAAATAGTGAGTGATAACTTGGAGTTTCTGTCGGCATGGGGTTATTGCTCCCATTATACAAATTACTCCAGTATTGAGCTTTGGGATGGGACAGTAGTCTTTTAGAGTCAGCAATGATGTTCTTTCTAAATTGAGGAACTGAAGATTCCTGTGCTGACTGTGTACAACTGCTTACCTTTCGAAGTTGCTGCACATGGTACTCTTGGAAAAATAATTTAATGGACACATTGACTTAAACAAATCAAGAGGGCAAAAGAAACTAGAGGATATGTTGGTCAGTACTCAAGTGCCCAAACATTTACAGTGGGAACAATAATCTCAGAATTTCAATCCCCTTTCCCTCTTTGTTCTTGACTGATTTAAATAATCAAGGACATCACAGATAAAATAATTTTGCAGAGAAAAGTTTGAGTGAACATTTCAATGGCATTTAAAAGTGAATCTGATGATGCTGTGAGGGTGATTAGATATGTGCCTCAGGCCAATCATCATCTGACAACAGCTCCTTGAAGAGATGCTTCAATGTGAAGATGTTTGACATGGAAATCTAGGTTTTGCTCTCAGGGGCCCTTCCACTGTGAGCTATCAGCAGGAGCTGGTATTCTGGGAAGTGGCAGAAATATTTACAAGGGAAAAAATGTATTAGAGAGTATTTTAAAAGTCTGATTTTAGCAGAAGTTATCCTTCAGTGCATCTCATAGGTTAATTTTGAAACCTACCTTAAAGGGACAGACACCAAAGGAGCTGTGTTTATTAAATAGTGAGTGATTGGAATTCATGAAGAATTTTCATTAACCAAGACTCACTTGACTCATTACAGAGCAGGCATGATTGCTACATAAAACCATTACCAAGGTATTTATAGGTGCAGGATTTTCTGTTTGCTAGTTAATCTAGTTAAGAGTAGTTATCAACAATAATTAATAAGAATGTATGTTTTCCCATCTTTGCATCAAAAGTCAACTAATCAAAGTGGAGAGGCAACACAAGCTCAGTGTTACAATTCTGAGGGGAGTACAGGAGCAGAGGGACCTTGGAATTCAAATGCATAATTCCCTGAAGGTGGCCAGGCAGGTTGAAACAGTTGTTAAAAAGGCTTAAAGGATTTATAAATAGGGGCATAGAGTATAAAATCTTCTAGGAGAAAGTGAGGACTGCAGATGCTGGAGATCAGAGCTGAAAATGTGTTGCTGGAAAAGCGCAGCAGGTCAGGCAGCATCCAAGGAGCAGGAGAATCGACGTTTCGGGCATGAGCCCTTCTTCAGGAATGAGAAAAGTGTGCCAAGCAGACTAAGATAAAAGGTAGGGAGGAGGGACTTGGGGGAGGGGCGTTGGAAATGCGAAGGTGGAAGGAGGTCAAGGTGAGGGTGATAGGCCGGAG
>NC_057711.1:140184212-140304898 GCF_004010195.1 Chiloscyllium plagiosum | reverse complement strand
TTCCCTCCCCCCCCCACCTTGTCTCAGTCCCAACCCTCGAACTTAGCACCACCTTCCTAACCTGCAACCTTCTTCCTGACCTCTCCGTCCCCACCCCCACTCCGGCCAATCACCTTCACTTTATCACCCTCACCTTAACCTACTTCCACCTATCGCATTTCCAACGCCCCTCTCCCAAGTCCCACCTCCCTACCTTTTATCTTAGCCTGCTTGGCACACTTTCCTCATTCCTGAAGAAGGGCTCATGCCCGAAACGTCGATTCTGCTGCTCCTTGGATGCTGCCTGACCTGCTGCGCTTTTCCAGCAACACATTTTCAGCATAGAGTATAAAAGCAAGTAAGTGATGCTACACCTCTACAAATCATTGGTCAGACCACATTTGGGACATTGTGTTGAGTTCTGGGCACCTTACTTAAGGAATGATGTTAAAGCCTTGGAGAGAATGCAAAAGAGATTTACTAGAATAATACTAGGAATGAGGGATTTTAGATACAAGGAAGGTTAGAGAGATTGGGTGTATTTTCCCTGGAGCAGGAAATATCAAGACCTTAATGAGATGTTCAAATTATGAACAATTTTAATAGTAAAGAAGGATATTCTGTTTCCTCTAGTTGGTGTGTCAGTAACTAGGAGTCACAATTTTAAGATTGTCGGCAAGAAGGCTAGGAGTGAGATGAGGAGAAACCTCTTTACTCAGAGAAACATAAGAATTTGGAATGTGCTGCCTAGAGTGTGGTGGAGGTGGATTCCAAAGAGAGTTGGATATATATTTGAAAGTAATGAATTTAGAGGACCATAGAGACAGGGCTGGAGAATGGGACTACCTGGGAAGCTTTTTCAGGCGTCAAAGTTATAGACCAAACCAAACCCCCTCAAAATATGTTGTCTAGACCCTAACCTTTGTTTATTTTAAAGGTGTCTAAGTGCAATTTGATTGGTCAAACTACTAGGCTTGAAACAAAACATACATTATTCAAACACTATAATTAAAATATAGACAAATAAAAATAAGAGAAAAGTATTGGCCTAACCGTAACTTTATCAAAATGCTTTCAAAATAATATGTATTAACTACCGCAAATTAACTGTTCCAATATAATAACATCCCAGAAAAACACATCCTTAGCAAAGGCAAATTCAGTAAAATAGATTGTCTCTCATGGATGAATTTGGATATAGACTTACCTTTTAGCTGGGACTGAGAGCTGTGTGCTCTGTTTTATGACGACATGGTTCAGTCCTACTATACCTGACTGTGCCTTGCAAGCTGAGAGTTTCTCTATATGCTGGATGGACCACTCAGTGTCTTTGGATAAGATAAAGGGCGGTGAGGTATGCCTCTGAATCAAACGGCCTGGTGCTCAGATGTGGTGACCCTGGTAAATTACTTTCCCCAGACCTAGAATATCTAATAGTGAAATGCTGACTCTACTACCTGCTGCATGAGTTCACCTCTGCTCTCCTGACATCAGTCTATACACCACCCCAGGTTGAAGTGAAGCAGTTTACACTGCTACAAATTCTCTGGAGACAAAATTCCTCAAGGCCTTATTCATTGTGGCTGGCAACTTCAACCAGGCCAACCTCAAGAAGGTGCGACCAAATTACCACCAACATGGTTCTTGCCCCACCAGAGGACCAAACAACCTTGACCACTGCTACTCAACCATCAAAGATGTCTAATGCTCCATAACCTGTCCGAAAATTGGAAAATCAGATCACAATGCTGTGTTCCTCTTCCCTGCTTGCAAACAGAGTTTGGATTGGGGGGATCTATCAGAAGAAGTAATACAGTACTGGTCTGGGGCAGCAGTAGAGCATCACCAGGACTGCTTGGAATCAGTGGCCTGGACTATATTCAAGAATTCAACAGACAAACTACATGAGGACGCCACTGCTGTCACAGACTTCATTAGCAAGTGCTAGAGGGCTGTGTGCCAAAGAAGTTGATCAATGTGTTCCTCAAATGGAAACCTTGGATGGACCAGGAAATCCACTGCCTACTGAAGACCAGGCAAGCCAGATGAGTAAGACCTATACATAAAATCCGGATATAACTTCTGCAAAGCTAATAGGGATGACAAGAGGCAGTACTGGACCAAGTTAGAGGCCAAACCTAACTATACAGAGACCGGCTGCCTGTGACAAGGCCCACACAGTGTAATAGGCCACAAAATTAAGCAGAAACAAATAGCAGACAAAGACACATCCCTCCCTGATGTGCTCAATGCTTTCTATGCTTGGTTCGAGCAGAATGCCAGCAGCGTGGTGTCACCTGCCCTGACCGCCCCAGATGCACCTGTTCTGTCTGTTACCGTTGCAGACGTCAGATGGATCTTCCTGGGAGTAAACTCGAGGAAAGTGACTGGCCCAGATGGAATGCCCTGTAATGCATTCAGACACTGTGTGGATCAGCTGGCAGAGGTATTCACTGACATCTTCAACCGCTCCTTGCTACAACCTGAACTCCTGCTTCAAGAAGATCACTATCATCCCAATACCAAAGAAGACTTGCAATCCAGTTCTTTTTATCTGTAACAGAGAGAGGAATAAGAGCTTCCACATCCAGCTTCAAGATCCCAGCAACTGCTACTGAATGCTAAATCCCACCCATTCAGGCTGCTTTTATTGTCCCAACTTAAAAAAAACAAAACCAAGGTCCCTCAAGCTGTTTATTTTATTGGCTTTAGAGCAGACTGCTCGGTACCTCTGTCTCAACCATTCTTCATAAAAAAAACAAACCCAGGACAAAATAGACCCCTTAAAGTTATGGTATTGTTTCAATAGTACATAACGAATGGCTGAACGGCCTCCTTTTGTACTGTAAGATTCTGCAATTTTAATAATGTGGCAAATTTCATTATCATGTTTTGAGTGATACCCCTTTAAGAATCCCAACATAGGGCTCAGACTGTACCTTGAAACCATCATGTGACCAGAGACCAAAGTTATTCCACATTGTAGCACCTGATAAACTGTATACTAGATAAACTGCAAGTTGCATTACTTAATGTGACATCACTCCTAATGCAGTAAGAGAACAGAGAGAATATCTAAATAAGTCAAAAGCTACTGCAAATAATCCCCAAAGTACAAATGAGAGAATTACTTTAAGTGTATGTTTTGAATGGTGGATATTGAGATGGGGTCATTTTGAACTTTGATGTTGGGTAGCAAAGAGCAGCATAGGATTTGCTAAGCGTTGTAGAATCCACCTGATTTTGGTTCCTTTTTTGATCATTGCATGGGTTTTATGAAAGATGAACAATTGGCTCTACCTGAAGTGCAATTCGGGGCAAAATGAAAATGATCCTTGTTGTTTGTTCCTATCATTTACCTACCAATAGGTGAATTAATTCACAGTTAAGGGATTTAGAGACCAGGGGTTGATGTTCCTCTGACCCGTTCCCAAATAATGAGTAATGTGGCAGAGGAGTGGGGCCACTCCTTCGTTTTGATATTTCCCTTGCATATAAACATCCTCTGCGTTCCCGTACCTTATTGCCCCAAGTCAGAAACATCAAATTTCTTCCAGCAAGAATCCACTTGACCAACCCTAATCAATTAGCTGGAGTTTTTCATGAGATAGAAATAGCTGTTTCTTTCCCATAGAATAAGAATTCTAGCCCCCACTCCCAACTTCCTGACACATGAATTACAAATGGAAGTCCCAGTTTCTTTTTAAAGGTATTTTTATTGAAAAAGGGATTTTTAAAATCACATTAAACCAAAAACAATACAAATCAAAACATTACAAAAAGAACAGAACTACACTCATATACATATACGTATGAATAAATAAATAATATGGCTCTGTGTGACAAAACAATAACTCTCGATCATCGAGAGTGTTAACTTGCACACATTCATATGTTCATAATTCTACCTCTCAGGGTGTTAGGTTCATTAAATATGACTGTCATCGCTATATAAAAGACCTTATTATTGTGGTCGATGAGTCTGTGTCCAGGTAATCCAAAAAGGGCTGCCATGTTTTATAAAAGTTCTCAGCTTTTTGGTGTACCATATTTGTAAGAAAATCCAGAGGCATATGCTCCATGACTGACTTACTCCAATCTGACAGACCCGGTGGGGGGGTTTTCAGACATCCAACATAGCAAAATGTTTTTCCTTGTGCAGAAAACTAGGATATTAAAATTTTTTTCCTATGCACTCTCTTCTCTGCATCAGATCTGTAAGGGTCGGTTAGAAATCTAGTTCTTTTTTGGATGGAATCCCTGATTTGGAAAAAATGGAAGGGGTCTCTGCTAGGTAGGTCATACTTCTGAGTTAATTGATCAAAGGGCATCAGTGTTTCCCTTCAAATAAGTCACCCAGGCAAGACACACCCCTAGCTTCGCAGAGTTCAAACCTGGAATCCATTGTCCCCTGTTGAAGGCCTAGTATGCCAGTTATAGGGGTAAGAAATAATGTTTTAGTTATGTTGCCCTCACTCTGCCACATTGTCCTCCATGCTTTACCGGTATTAATAATTATTGGATTATGGTTTAACTGTCTTCATTTCATCTAAGAACAGGAGACTGATGAGGGAGCGCTTTGCCTGAGAAGTTTCAATGTCCAGCCATATTGAAGCAGAGTCCTTGCAAGACCAGTCGCTCACATAAGATAAGACAGAGCTGAATTGGTAGTTTTTAATATCCAGGATGTCCACTCCCCCCCCCCCCCCACCCCAGTGTGTGGGGCAGTTTCAATTTGGTTAGTTTGATAAGGGGTTGTTTCCGGTTCCAGATGAAAGAGTTGAGCCAGCCATTCAGTCTCCTAAATGTTTGTCTAGTGAAGATTAAAGAAAGCATTCGCATCGGGTATAATAGGCGAGGGAAAATATTCATCTTCATAAGGGCTATCCGACTGTTAGGATATTGGAAGTGCCTCCTATCTTCGGAGGTCTTGTTTGATTTTGTCAAATAAGCGGGTAAAGTTTGCTTTAAATAGCTGATCAAAGAGACGACTGATAAGTATATCTAATATCTAGATAAAGGAACCCCCCCGTGACCACCTAAAAGGAAATCGAGATCCATCCACAACATCAGGTATTTTCGGAAGGCATGGCCTCCGATTTTGCAAAGTTGATTTTGTAGCCTGAAAAGGCACCAAATGAATTGATACATTGCATCAGATGAGATACTGAAACTGCTGGGTTTGACAGAAAGAGAAGGATGCCGTCCGCATACAATGTAATCTTGTGTGACTTTAATCCCACTTCTGGGGCAGATATGTTGTGGTCCCTACACATGCCCTCTGCCGGCGACTCAATCACCAATGTAAAAAGCAATAGCAAGGGGGGTCAGCCTTGTCGACGGCCCCGAACGATGTTGAAATTACTTGATTGAACACCATTGGTGAGAACCCGCGGACAGAGGGCCACTATAAAGGACCTTTGCCCACTTGATAAAGGTTTTGCCTAAGCCAAACCGTTCTAGAGTATAGAAGAGGTATGGCCACTCAACCCTATCGAATGCCTCCTCTGTATCTTGAGAGATCACTAATCCCTGTACAGCTTGCATTTGGCATGATATGGATCATATTGAGCAATCGCCTAACATTGTTGGAAGACCTGCGGCCCTTTATAAGGCCCATCTGGTCCTCTTTGACAATGGAGCGCAGCACAGTTTCCAGCCTTAGTGCAAGGGTCTTGGACAGGATTTTGGAATCGACATTTAAAAGTGAGATGGGCCTATAGGAGGCACAATCGTCTGGGGTCTTCCCTTTCTTAAAAATAAGAGAGATATTAGCCTCTCTTAAGGATAGTGGGAGGCGGTCATGACTGTACGAGTAATTGAACAAATTGAGCATCAGCCCTGACAGTTTGTTTATAAATTCTTTATAAAATTTGCTAGTAAGTCTGTCAGGACTGGGCACCTTTTCACTCTGAAGCTGCTTCACAGCCTCCTGCACTGATAATAGGATGTTAAGGGGTTACACCTGGAAGATCCAGGCTCTTAAAAAAAGACTTCATCCTAATCCGTGCATCCTCACCACATTCAGATTGGTATAATTCAGAGTAAAATCTCCGACATGCTGTGTTAATCTTTTTAGAGTCGCAGGTAAGGGTTCCCATCCCTTCCCTGTTCGAGGCAATGGCTTGGTTGGGGGGGCGGGGGGGGGGGGGCACTTTTATTCCTGGTAAGATATGCTAAGTACTTACCTGGCTTATCGCCAAAACCTTTGTTTTGCAAAAGTGAGTTCCTTCTTGGCTGTCTGTGTGAGCATGGAGTTCAGTGTAGACTGAAGCACTGTGACCCTTGTAGCCTAGCCACCGAGGATCTATTAAAGTATGCCTTCTCTGCTTCCTTCAACCACATTTCAAGCAAGCACCATTGCTCTTCCTTCTGTCGTTTCTTACTGGCAGAGTAGGAAATAATTATCCCCCTGGCATAAGCTTTAGCAGTTTCCCAGAGAATGGATGGGTTGCTGGCCGAGTCTGAGCTAATAGCTAGGAAAGTTCTGAATTCATTGGAAAAATACTCAGTGAACTTACTATCCTTAAGAATGAAGGGATCCATTCGCCAGTGTCCCAAACCTGTTACATTGCCCTTAATCTTAACCAATAAGTATATTGCTGCATGATCACAGATGGTAATATTCCCAATTGTACAGGATGCCACCAAATCCAGGAGTGTTGCAGGGGTTAGAAAGAAATCAATCTTGGCGTGGCACCTGTGTGGATTGGAGAAGAATGTAAAATTCCTGCGTGTGGGGTGGAGACACCTCCAAACATCCACCAGCCCTAGCTCTACACACAGATCATCTAATTGGTTAGATTGTAAAGAGGGTACTGGGGGCATTTGGGCATTCTGTCGACTGTGAGGTCCATAAGACAGTTAAAATCCCTCCCATGATAATGTGTAGGGATGTAAGGTTAATGAGTTTGCAAAATACATCTAACAGGAATTTAAGAGGACAGTAAACATTTAAAATACTGTATTCTTCTCCATAGAGAATTGAGAATTATGAACCTCCTGTACATGTCTTTAATACAATCCAGGAACTTAAATGGGAGATCCTTCCTCACAAGTATGGCCACTCCCCTATTCTTAGTGTTGAAAGATGAGAAATAAACCCGATCAAACCCACTCTGTTGTAATTTCAAATGCTCCTTATCATTAGGTGCATCTCCTGCATAGGGCAATATCTATTCTCTCCCTTTTAAGACTTGGAAGTACCTTTTTCCTCTTGACTGGCAAGTGGCTCCCCTTGATGTTCCAGGTACACATTTAAGCATGTCATTAGCCATAACTCTCTGTAGTAAAATTTGGACTCCAGAGAGGAAGAGCTTGAATCATAAATTGCTGAGCCTGAATGAAAGTAAATCCATAGAACATAAAAATTACAAAGACTAAAACAACTACAATTACCAAACCTTCAAAACATACAAAAGCTACATACAACAAGAACCAAAAAACAAAACAAAACACAAAGCGCCAATGGTGCTGAATTGGGGAGCTGACTGCCTGTCTAAAGGGGGTACCTAAATATCCCAAAAACTTGTCTCTGTCCTGTTGCCAATATGGCAACCAGAGCAGTTTAATACCAAAACTGGGCATGACCTACCCTTAGATAGGCATCTAGCCATCGTAAACACCTTTCTAACTCCTGCTAGCTAGAGCCGCACCACAGACACAAGCAAAAAGTAAAAAGATAGTAGAGTTAACATCTCAAAGTATAACTTAATGTTGGTTAGTACCAGGGAATAGAAAAAAACAAAACTTTCTTTGAAAAAAACCATTATTGTCTGCATCCATTAAATCGTTCAGTCTAATTTAATGTGTCCACAAAACGTTTTGCACTCTGTGGAGAGTCAAAGGAATGTGTGGATCCATTGAAAGTAAACCAAAGCACGTTGGATCCTGAGCTCCCTTAATCTTCTCTTAATCTTATCATAAGATTTTCTTTCTCGCTGCTGTGAAGTCCTGAAGAAGCATGATCCTGGAGCCCTCGTGCACCAAAGCCTTCGGATCTTTTCCCTAGATATTTGAGGCTTCCATTACTCTTTGTTTGTCCCTGTAGCTGTGAAATGCATGCAGACAGGGCGAGGGCGCAGGTCTGGACCTGACTTTCGCACCATAACCCAGTGAGCTCTTTCAATTTCAATTCTCACCCACCCCGTTTTGACTCTAATGTGAGGAATCGCGGCAGCCAGTCACTGGCTGATCGCCTTCCATCCCCTCCGATAGGCCGATGGTACAAACATTTTTCCTCCTGCCCCTAGTCTCGATCATCAACTTGGTCGGTTAAGTTACGGACTTGCTTTTCAAGGGCTTGGTTCTGGTCTTTGGATGAATCAGTGGTGGTCTCTGGTGTTGTGGTTCAGCATGTGACATCATCCGCTCTCCTTTCGAGGTCTTCAAGCTGCTGACTATGTTTTTGAATTATGGCAGAGAGCGGGTCCAACTTACTGTTCAACTTTACTTTGATCTTGCACTCAAGCTTTTCATGCATCTTTGTGAGCTCCGCGATAAGAGCCCAGTGAGTAATCAGGTCCATCGGATTGGTTGGGAACAATCTCGATGCCTCCAGTGAGTACCCCACATGTTGGCACTTACTTGACTTTTTTCCACTTTTTGGCATTTGATAAAGGTTCAATGGCTATTTCAGCATTTAGATATAGTGAAATGGTTTGAGTGGGGTGGGTTAAATCACTGCTTTGCTTGTGCTGTGGTGCAGGAGTCCAGCAAAGCAGTCCATTCCGATCTCCGCCATCTTGGATCCCCCTGGAGGTCTCAGTTAAAAGAACTGGGTGGAAAGAAGTGGAGGTTCTCCATACAATGGGTAATTAAGACCAATTAAGAGGATGATTGATTCTGATTTGATAGGAACCTTTAAGCAGCAATTGATTTTTGGTTGAAGGGAATTGGATTGTTCTTTTGAAGAGCTGGAAGCGCCATGACAGGCCAAATGGCCTCTTTCCATTCTCTAAGATTCTGTAGTCACCTGATGAAGAAAGAAGTCTCATTTTGACTTTGGAATTTAACAGCACTTTCTTCTTTTAGAGCGATTTTAGTGATGCAACACATTCCCACACTTCCTGTAGTGATTGGAACAAGGGCCAAGTGGATCTCATTGAGTATGAGATCTTGATTGGGATTGTTCTCTTGGGTCAATCAGGGTGCCCTGGCTGATACACATAAAGAGGAGAGTTAGACAGATTAGATTAGATTAGATTACAGTGTGGAAACAGGCCTCCGGAGTACCTGGAGGAAACCCACGCAGACACGGGGAGAATGTGCAAACTCCACACAGTCAGTCGCTTGAGGCGGGAATTGAACCTGGGTCTCTGGTGCTGTGAGGCAGCAGTGCTAACCACTGTGCCATCGTGCCGCCCTTTTTGTTTAGATTACTTACAGTGTGGAAACAGGCCCTTCGGTCCATCAAGTCCGCACCGACCCTCCGAAGAGCAACCAACCCAGACCCGTTCCCCTACATTGACCCCTTCACCTAACACTACGGGCAATTTAGCACGGCCAATTCACCTAACGTGCACATTTTTGGACTGTGGGAGGAAACCGGAGCACCCAAAGGAAACCCACGCAGACACGGGGAGAATGTGCAAACTCCACACAGACAGTTGCCTGTCCTCACTCTAGGGACTGGCTGTGAGCTAGCTGGTTACAACACATGTACTGTGCACATGTAAATAAAAGGTGATTTAGTATTGGGATACCGGCCTCTATGCAGTTATTTCATTTGCTATTCTGACAGTATGGCATGTTGCTATGGTGCATTCCTTTTATATAAACAAGGCCTGTCTGCAAGCATAGGGACTTAGCTCTTGGACTGGGAGAAAAACAGCAAGTGACCCTTGTCTTTCAATACTTTGAAAAGTTCATATCTAGTTATAGAAATGTGATGTTGATACTCTTGTGAGTTAACATGAACAGACTGTATCTACAAGGCATGGTAAGAGAGGATGTGTTGCTGAAATTTTACAGATTCGAGCTCTAATTCCATATAATCTGATGTTATTACATCCCAGCTCCTTCTGCATATATTTAGTTGTTATTCTCAGAGCAAAGTTATAATTAACCCCTTAATCCACACTGGTGTACCTCTATAGTGTTTTGCCTCTCAGATGCCGTGTGTCCAAGGAGAAAATATTGTCACTGGTTGAAATAACTGCTGTCTATAAAGTTGATAGTGCTGATTTACTGACATTTAATCAGTCAAGTCAATTAAAATAAAATTAGTAGAAAGCAAAAGTAACCAGTCCCTTAAACCAACAATACAGATAGCTGACTTTTTTTCATTAGTTTCCCAATCAACAATCAACGACTTTATAAATTACTAAATTACCCATAACTTTTTTGCAGAGATCATGCAACAATTTTCTAGAGTTTGATCTATGGCTGTCACCTGTCATGGATCCGGGTTTGCACTTGTTCCAATCCTGTGATTTGGCCTGTTTTCCTTGGGCTTTGATCAGTTTTTGAGGGCTACCAGCCGATTTCTATCCATGATATAAACACACATAGTCACTTGGTTGAACTTTCATTTGGTATATAGAGTCATAGAGTCATAGAGATGTACAGCATGGAGACCCTTCGGACCAACTCATCCATGCCGATCAGATATCCCAACCCAATCTAGTCCCACCTGCCAGCACCTGGCCCCTGTAAACCCTTCCTATTCATATATCCATCTAGATGCCTTTTAAACGTTGCAATTGTACCAGCCTCCACTGCTTCCTCTGGCAGCTCAGTCCATACATGTACCACTCTTTGTGTGAAAAAGTTGCCCTGCAGGTCTCTTTTATATCTTTCCCCTCTCACCCTAAACCTATGCCCTCTAGTTCTGGACTCCCTCACCACAGGGAAAATACTTTGTCTATTTATCCTATCCATGCCCCTCATAATTTTATAAACCTCTATAAGGTCACCCCTCAACCTCCGATGCTCCTGGGAAAACAGCCCTAGCTTATTCAACCTCTCCCTATAGCACAAATCCTCCGACCCTGGCAACATCCTTGTAAATCTTTTCTGAACCCCTTTCAAGTTGCACAACATCTTTCTGATAGGAAGGAGACAAGAATTGCATGCAATATTCCAACAGTGGCCTAACCAATATCCTGTACAGCTGCAACATGACCTCCTAACTCTGACCAATAAAGGAAAGCATGCCAAATGCCTTCTTCACTACCCTATCTACTTACGACTCTAATTTCAAGGAGCTATGAACCTGCACTCCAAAGTCTCTTTGTTCAGCAACATTCCTTAGGACCTTACCATTAAGTGTACAAGTCCTGCTAAGATTTGCTTTCCCAAACTGCAGCACCTCACCCTTATCTGAATTAAGCTCCATCTGCCACTTCTCAGCCCATCGGCCCATCTGATCAAGATCACGTTGTAATCTGAGATCACGTTCTGTCAATGGTCAGCTGAGTCAGCAATAACCTACATCATTAGCAGTTGTATTTGTTTTAAAATTTGATTGAGTTAATGTGTTTCAAGGTGGCTCAGCCAGTAACACATTTGAGAGTCCGAAGATTGGAGGTACAAGACTTACTTCAGCTTTTGGGCATCAAGGCTAACAGTCCAGTACTTGCACTGTATGTTGTGTTTTCTTTTGGCTGAGATGCTAAACTTGAGGCCATGATTTCACTCACAGTTGGATGCAGAAGATCGCAGGACATTATTTTGAAGTAAAGCAAGAGAATGATCCCTGACATCTTTGACAATATTTATTCCTAATTAACATTGCGAAAATGTGTGAGCTGGTCATTATCAGCTTGTTACTTGTGTGGATTTGATCTGCAATTGGCTGCCACATTTCCTATAGTGATTGTAACAAGTTCAGCCAGGTGGACCTCTGAGATTGAGTTCCTGGTCCAATCAGGAAGCCCTGGCTGACAGATATAAACACAAGTATCAGAGGTTCTGTTCACTCTGAGGGCTGGCTCCAAGGGAGTTGAATTAGTGTCAAGGCCTCTCCATGTGTAAATAAAGGGTGACTTGGTGACTTAAATGTCTTCCTGCACTACAAAAATTATAGCTTCAAATGTACTTTGTTGGCTGTGAAGCAGTTTGGGATGCCCAGAAGGCATGAAAGGGGTTACAAATTTTTCATTTTGCTTGACATTCACAGCTATGAGATAATGTGCTGCACTGTGACACCAATGCACTTACTAAAATCATATACATACCTGGATGTTCATGTGCCCTCCCCTCACACCTCCCCTAGTGTGATATCAATACTTATAGAACTGGAAAACTTTAGGTTCATTCCCTGTACTGTGCTTCGTTGACATCAGCTAACATCTACAACTATTTCTTTTTCCCATGATTTGCAATTTTACCCTCCTGTTTCACAGATTCCTAGTTTATTATGGTCCAATTATAGTCCAGGAGTGCTCGTCCAGGATTCTCTAAAGGTTGATTTGCAGGTTGAGTCCATGGTTAAGAAAGCAAATGTAATGTTGTCATTTATCTCAAGAGGGTTGGAATGTAAAAACAGAGATGTGCTACTGAAACTTTATAAAGCTCTTGGTAAGGCCCCATTTAGAAAACTGTGTCCAGTTTTGGGCCCCACACCTCAGGAAGGACATACTGGCACTGGAACATGTCCAGTGGGGATTCACACGGATGATCCCTGGAATGGTAGACCTAACATACGATGAACAGCTTAGGATCTGGGGATTGTATTCATTAGAGTTTAGAAGGTTGAGGGGAGATTTAATAGAAACTTACAAGATAATTCATGGCTTTGAAAGGGTGGACACCGGGAATTTGTTTGCATTAGCCAGAGATACCCGTAAGAACAGCCTTAGAATTAGAGGGGGTCAATTTAAAATGGAAATGCGGAGACATTTCTTCAGCCAGAGAGTGGTGGGCCTGTGGAATTCATTGCCACAGAGCGCAGTGGAGGCTGGGACGCTAAATGTCTTCAAGGCAGAGGTTGATAAATCCTTAATCTCGCAAGGAATTAAGGGATATGGGGAGAGTGTGTGTAAGTGGCGTTGAAATGCCCGTCAGCCATGATTGAATGGTGGAGTGGCCTCGATAGGCCAAATGGCCTTACTTCCACTCCTGTGTCTTATGGTCTTATGTCTTATGGTCTTAATATTGACGATTCTTTTGAACAGTCTAATATTCCGCGTAGTGTTATTGGGATTGTACTGATAAGTTGTTTTTGTCTTTCCAGAGTGCAGACTATTCCACCATGGCATCATTGGCTGGGGGACTGGAAGATATGAAGTCGAGTCTAACAAATTCAGCTGACATTGGGACCAGTGTCCCAGGACCGCAGTCTTACCCCATTATAACAGGTAAGAGGGTTTGCTCTTGGTATGAACCTTGTCTTTGTCTCTAGGTGACTGCACAGCAATGGACTACCAGACAGATACTGCCCTGTGGCCACTGCAAACATTTGGAAACATTCTCACAATTTGCAAGAAGTACTTCAGAAAAAGAATTACAGCTTTATTTTCCTCTTTCTACTGGCCACCCCCACACACCTTGAATGTGCTCTCCAACTGTGTGCACTGAGCTGTGTACAGGTATGGACAGATCGCACCTACAGTTGTCTGCTGCAATGTACAATGTACAATTTCTTCATTTCAACATTAAAATACAATAGCTCCATCGTGAAAATTCTCACACTGGCGGGCATTTTGTGATTGATTATTAATCCTGGTCATTCTGCTGTTCTTTCACGGCAAGGAGGATGAGAAATAGGAAATTCTATCTTCCGGGAGTGATCTCAAACTAGGGAGTACCAAAATAAGGAGTCTTCCATAAATAGGAGAATTTTCTTCTCTCAGAGGATGGTTGGTATTGAAAATTCCAGTTCGTAGGCCTCAGTGGAAGTTGGTTATCGAATGGATTCCGCATTGAAGGGGTTAGAGGCAATGAGGAATTTGCACGGGCTAGGAGGTGTGATTGATGACAGTTACAGGAAGGGAATAAACAGAAGATACAGTCAATAGATGGGTTACTGCCAGGGAAAGTAGGGGAGGGAGGCAGGTCGTGCAGGACTATCCCCATCTCAAACAAGTATGCTGTTTGAAGGGATGATGGACTCTCAGGAGAATGTAGCACTGACAGCCAGGTTTCTGGTAATGAGAATGGCTCTAATATAACGAGGGACATGTCAGGTTCCAAGTGTTCAATTGTATTAAGGGAATCTCTAGTCAGAGGCACAGATGGATGATTCTGTGGCCAACAGTGAGACATCAGAGTAGTATGTTACCTCCCTGGTGCCAGGATCAAGGATATTTCGGAAAGGGTGCAGAATCTTCTCAAAGGGGAGCGGGACCAGCCGGAGGTCATTATACACATTGGAATTTATGACAGAGGAAGAGAAAAGGATGAGATTCTGACAAGAGAATATAGGAAATTCGGGAAGAATTTATAAACGAGGTCCTGGAGGGTAATAATATATGAATTATTCCTGGAGACACATCCTGGTGAGGGCAGGAATAGAAGGATAGAGCAGATGAATGCTTGCCTGATGAACTGGTGCAGGGGAGAAGGATTCACATTTTTGGATCATTGGAATGTCTTCTGGTGTAGAAGTGACCTGAGTAAGAAGGATGGATTGCACCTAAATTGGAAGGAGACTAATATACTGGTGGGGAGTTTTGCTACAGCTGCTCGAGAGGATTTAAACTCGCAAGTTGGTGGGGGGACCCAGGGAGATAGTGAGGAAAGACATCAGTCTGAGACTGGGAGCAAGTGAGGACTGCAGATGTTGGAGAGTCAGAGTTGAAAAGTGTTACATTGGAAAAAGCACAGCAGGTCAGGCAGCAGCCGAGCAACAGGAGAGTTGATGTTTCTGGCATAAGCTCTTCATCAGAGACTGGTACAGTTGGGAAAAGGAGCAAGTCAAACAGTCAGGGCAGGCAGGAGCAAAGGAGAGAGCAAGGTAAGACTGATAAATTAAACTGCATTTATCTTAATGCAAGAGGCCTAACAGGTAAGGCAGGTAAACTCAGGACATGGTTGGGAACATGGGATTGGGATATCGTAGCAATTACAGAGATGTGGCTCAGGGATGGATACGACTGACAGCTTAATGTTCCAGGGTAAACATGCTATTGGAAGGATGGAACGGAAGTGGGGGTGGAGGGAGGGGAGTGGGGGGTGGGGCTGGGGGCATGAGAGGAGATGGGTTGGGGGAGTGACAGTTGGCTGTAGATATTCCTGAGAATGCATGCAGGGAAGTTATTTGGGTGGAACTGAGAAATAAGAAAGGGATGATCACCGTATTGGGATTTTACTGTAGACCTCCCCAATAATTAGCAGGAAATTGAGAAATAAATTTGTCAGGAGATCTCAGTTATCTGAAGAATAATAGGGTGGTTATGGTAGAGGATTTTAACTTTTTAAACATTAGACTGGGACTGCTATAGTGCTAAGGGCTTGGATGGAGAGGAGTTTGTTAAGTGTGTACAAGAAAAATTTCTGATTCAGTATGTGGATGTACCTACTAGAGAAGGTGCAAAACTTGACCTACTCTTGGGAAATAAGGCAGTGCAGGCGACTGAGGTGTAAGTAGGGGAGCACTTTGGGGCCAGCGACCATAATTCTATTAGTTTTAAAATAGTGATGCAATAGACTGGATCTAAAAGTTGAAGTTCTAAATTGGAGGAAGGCCAATTTTGATGGTATTAGGCAAGAACTTTCAAAAGGTGATTGGGGGCAGATGTTCACAGGTAAAGGGACGGTTGGAAAATTGGAAACCTTCAAAAAATGAGATAATGAGAGTCTAGAGACAGCATGTTCCTTTTAGGGTGAAGGGCAAGACTGGTAAATGTAGGGAATGTTGGATGATGAGAGAATTTGAGATTTTGGTCAAGAAAAAGAAGGAAGCAAATGTCAAGTGTCGACATCAGATATTAAGTGAATCCCTAGAAGAATACAAATGCAGCAAAAGTATACTTAAGAGGGAAATCAGGAGGGCAAAAAGGGGACATGAGATAGCTTTGGCAAATAGGATTAAGGAGAATCCAGAGGGATTCTACAAATACATTAAGGACAAAAGGGTAACTAAGGAGAGAATAGGGTTCCTTAAAGATCAGCAAGGCCACCATATGTGTGGAGCCGCAGGAGATGGGGGAGATACTAAACGAGTATTTTGCATCCGTGTTTACTGTGGAGTAGGGTATGGAAGATATAGAACATGGGGAAATAGATAGCAGCATCTCGAAAAATGTCCATATTATAGACGAAGAGTTGCTGGACATCTTAAAATGCATAAAGGTGGGTAAATCCCCAAGACCTGATCAGATGTACCCTATAACTCTGTGGGAAGATAGAGAAGTGATTTCTGAGCTTCTTGCTGTTATTTGTATCATTGATAGTCACAGGTGAGGTGCCGGAAGACTGGAGGTTGGCAAACATGGTGCCACTGTTTAAGAAGGGCGATAAGGAAAAGCCAGGGAACTGTAGACCAGTGAGCCTGACCTCAGTGGTGGGCAGGTTGTTGAAGAGAATCCTGAGGGACAGGACTAACATGTATTTGGAAAGGCAAGGACTGATTAGGGATAGTCAACATGGCTTTGTGCATGAGAAATCATGTCTCACTAATTGAATTAAGTTTTTTGAAGAAGTAACAAAGAAGATTGATGAGGGCAGAGCAGTAGATGTGATCCATATGGACTTCAGTAAGGCGTTCGACAAGGTTCCCCATGGGAGACTGATTAGCAAGGTTAGATCTCATGGAATACAGGGAGAACTAGCCATTTGGATACGGAACTGGCTCAAAGGTAGAAGATAGAGGGTGGTGGTGGAGGGTTGTTTTTCAGACTGGAGGCCTGTGACCAGCGGAGTGCCACAAGGATCGGTGCTGGGTCCTCTACTTTTTGTGATTTATATCAACGATTTGGATGTAAACATAGGGGGTATAATTAGTAAGTTGGCAGATGACACCAAAATTGGAGGTGTAGTGGACAGCGAAGAAGATTACCTCAGATTACAACAGGATCTTGGTCAGATAAGCCAATAGGCTGAGGAGTGGCAGATGGAGTTAATTTAGATAAATATGAGGTGCTGCATTATGGAAGGCAAATCAGGTTAGGACTTATACACTTAATGGTAAGGTCCTGGGGAGTGTTGCTGAACAAAGAGACCTTGGAGTATAGATTCATAACTCCTTGAAAGTGGAATTGTAGGTAGATAGGATAGTGAAGAAGGCGTTTGGTATGCTTGCCTTTACTGATCATTGCATTGAGTACAAGAGTTGGGACGTCATGTTGCGACTGTATAGGACATTGGTTAGGCCACATTTGGAATACTGCATGCAATTCTGGTCTCCCTGCTATGGGAAGGATGTTTTGAAACTTGAAAGGGTTCAGAAAAGATTTACAAGGATATTGCCAGGGTTGGAGGATTTGAGCTATAGGGAGAGGCTGAGTAGGCTGGGGCTATTTTCCTTGGAGTGTTGGAGGCTGAGAGGTGAACTTAGAGGTTTATAAAATAATGATGGGCATGGATAGGGTAAATTGACAAGGTCTTGTCTCTGGGGTGGAGGAACCCAAAACGAGAGTGCATATGTTTAAGGAGAGAGGGGAAAGATTTTTAAGGGACCAAAGGGACAAATGTTTTCACGCAGAGGGTGGTACATATATGGAATGAGCTGCCAGAGGAAGTGGTGGAGGCTAGTACAATTACAACATTTAAAAGTCATCTGGATGGGTATATGAGTAGGAAGGGTTAACAGAAATATGGGCCAAATACTGGCAAATGGGACTAGATTAATTTAGGATATTTGTTTAGCTTGGACAAATTGGATCGAAGGGTCTATTTCCATGCTGTACATCTATGACTTTTCCTAGAACCTCCACCTGGAATTGCAGATCAATCGAACAGAAACATTATTGGGACAGAAATTGTGACCTTACATTTTCTTTGAACAGTTTAGTTTATATGGTTGTAAAAGTTTTGAAAATGGGAAATAGGATATTTGACTGAGCTGGGCAATTGGAAATGGGAGGTCATGTGATGGAACTTCCAAGGTTATACACAACCAGAGTTAGAAACCATAACTCTCTCTCTCTCTCTCTCTCAGACACACGCACACACATTTATACAAACAGATGCACAGGACACATTTATGCAAAGGCACACAGAGTAGATAGTACGGTCTCTGTTGTCACATGTACTCGAATGAATGCAGTGAAAAGTTTGTAATTTTACTTCTTGGCACCATCTTAGGTACTGGGTACCTAGGTACAGACACTTTATGTATTGTTATAGAATTGGAAAGTTTGAAAAAAGATTAGCATGGGAATAAAGAGTTCAAAAGTCCAGAATGAAAATAGGAAGTGTCTTTAAAGTGCTCAGGTTAAATCCTTTTTCACGGAGTCTGTGCCCACCAGGCTTCAGAACATTAGGCCCTGTTGACTCCATACACTGGCCTCAGTTCACGATTCGCTCTGCTCCCTGCTCTGGGACTCAATCCGTGACTCCTCTGCTCCCTGCCCTGGCACTCGACCTGTGATACCCCTTGCTCTGGAACTAGACCTGTGACTCCCTCTGTTCCCTGCTCCCTGCTCCAGGCCCCGATCTGCAACTCTGCCTGCTCCCTGCTCCAGGACTCTACTTGAGACTCCCTCTGCTCCCTGCTCCGGGATTCCACCTGAGACTCCCTCTTCTCCCTGTTCCAGGACATGATCCGCGATTCACCCTGCTCCCTGCTCCGGGACTCGACCTGTGACTCCCTCTGCTCCCTGCTCCACGCGCCAGGACCTGACCTGTGACTTGCTCTGCTACTGCTCTGACCATGACTTGTTCTGCTCCCACTGCGGGTCTCTGTCCATATGCTCTGCTCTCACCCAGGCTCGGGCGATGACTTGTCTCCCTCCATCTCGCCTCCATTCTCCAGGTAGATTAGGGCAGTTTAAGAAGTTTGGGGGTGGTGGGGGAAGAAAAACTGCTACAAAGAGAAGAGAAAAAGAAAGGAAAAGAACGCACACAGACATGTGATCATCCAGAAAAAAATAAATCATACGAAGTTAGACAATCATACGAACAGGTAAAACAAGGACTGCTGATACTGGAAACCAGAGTCTGGATTAGAGTGGTGCTGGAAAAGCACAGCAGGTCGGATGAAAGTGCTAGGTCAGAGAGGAGGGTGGAGTGGATAGGTGGAAAGGAAGATAGGCAGGTAGGACAGGTTATGAGGGCGGTGCTGAGCTGGAAGGTTGGAGCTGGGGTGAGGTGGGGAAGGAGAAATGAGGAAACTGGTGAAATCCACGTTGATGCCCTAGGGTTGAAGTGTTCCGAGGCGGAAAATGAGGCGTTCTTCCTCCAGGCGTCGGGTGGTGAGGGAATGGTGATGGAGGAGGCCCAGGACCTGCATGTCCTCGGCAGAATGGGAGGGGGAGTTGAAATGTTGAGCCACAGGGCGGTGGGGTTGATTGGTATGGGTGTCCCACCCCGAGATGTTCCCTAAAGCGCTTCTTCCATCTTCCGTCGATTTTCCTGCTCCTTGGATGCTGCCTGACCTGCTGTGCTTTTCCAGCACCACTCTAATCATACAAACGTACATATACACCCCTCTGACTTCACACAGATAAACACAGACATGCACACACAGGCAAGTATACTGAGACATGGGAAATTGTTTACATTTATACTGTTTGTTCACAGTCTGTTTGTTCTCACACATATGGGTAGACAGACACACACCAGGTCTAGATTTCTATGGAGGAAACAGGAAGGTCAAGACAAACTCACAGTTGCAAAAAGGGTAGGTAGTCTAGAATCCACTCCTTTGTTTACTGGAATATCAATTCAATTGCATATCCCAGACCCTCAAATGCTCCACGTGTTCCCATGCCTCCAAGGCCTCACACATCTGTCCTAGACTCTTCAGACCTTAATGGCTCCTCCATGCTCCCAATGACCACTCTATATCTTCCATCTAGCCTCCATAGCCACTTGTCCGGTATCACGAGCCATGTCTGAAGTAGACATTATTAGATTGTTAGAAGTTTTTTTTAAAAAGTCTCACAAAACACTCCTTATACTGAAAAAGAACCCCAAAAAAAGCCATTTTAAAAAGGTTTAATGCCCCTCAAGTGATCACTCTGTTGCAAAAACAAGCAAACATCTATTCAGTAACTAAACCAAATCAAGGTAAGTCTTTATCCTTTCATAATTTCTTAAAACTATTAATTAAATTGTCTGCATCACTCTTTGATTCATTAAGTGCTGGTGAAGCTTTTGATCTTAAAATCATAGAAACCCTACAGTGCAGAAAGAGGGTATTCACACATCAAGTCTGCACTAACCTTCAGAACAGAATCCCACCCTGTCCTCATAACTGTACACTTACCTAGCCTACCTATCCCTGGACATTTTGCAACAATTTAGCATGGCCAATCCACCTAACCTGCCCATCTTTGGACTTTGAGAGGAAACTGGAGCACCTGGAAGAAACATACAAACTCCAAACAGACAGTCACTGGAGGGTGGAATCAAACCCAGGTCCCTGGTGCTGTGAGGCAGCACTGCTAACCTCTGAGCCACTGTGCTGCCCCATTTAGCCTGACATTCATAACTTTTGTGGTAATGAAAACAAGCCCTTCAAATTGAAACAATATACTGCAAAAACAAATGGTTTTGTTTTAATTTTCTGATAAACTGGACTTGTCAATCCTGTCAATCAAAGCAGTCCAAGAACAGATGCATTTTTTACTACAACTGCCTACTGCTCTTTTGAAATCTTTTGGACATTTGACTCACTACAGATAATGACAATAGAGTTCCAAAGCAACATTTTCCCAAATTTAGAATGCATAATAAGGAAGAGTGCTTCACTGTAACTCAACTCCGTGTCAACTTATTTTTGCAGGATAGAACTCTATAATCAATAATTTCTGTAAAATCACATCTAACATACAGTACAGCATCTAACTACTAAATATTAAGAACAGAATTTGTTGTGTTCCAAAACCCATCAGGATCAGGGTTTCTTTTTTGCCATTCAGGATGGGTTTTCCCCTGTGGTTTATGAACATTCTGAGGTGTGTGGACCATGTACATTTATGGAAGGGGCTTAACTCCAAAACACTTGTGGGAAGGTTTAGAGGAGACTGCTGAGGGGTTAGTGGTAAGGATTTTCACTTCTGTAATAATGTCAGCCCAACTCAATGAAAATTCAGTCACCAATCACTGTTCAAAGACTAAAAAGCAAATTCCGCAAACTATATGAAGTGTTGGCATGTGGTCCCACTTATGTCTGAGCTTGTGAATGGTAAGATTATCTCACCCTATTACAGAATAGGGTTTACAGAATCTGGAATTACATTATTATCAAATCTCAGTTATACAACTTTGAATAGACCAAGTGGCAGTGGCACAAAGGAATAATATACATCATATCCTTGCAGACTGATAAAAAATAATTGTCACAGGGAAAATGTATATGTTTCTGTAATAAAGAGACAACCCATAAGTTTGACTTGAAAACGTATGCAGCAGTGATTCAGTATGTTCACAATATTTCCTACTGGTCAAAAGTTTGGATGTACAGTAGGTTCAGTATATGACAGAAAAACTATGTCTTAGAGGAAGCTTTGACCAACTCTCCCTAATACTTCCTTTGTACTGCTGTCAATGTTTATCTGATTATTCTCCTGTGAGGCTCCTGAGGATGTCCAGGCATGCTGCATTCACTTCTGATTCCAATGTGAAAGGAGAATACCTAAAACAAGTGTAAGATTCAAGATCCTGTGTCTTTAGTTCCTTATTAGCGTTCTGGGAAAAACCATAATCTATTTGCGGAATATTAAGAAGTGGTTTTTACCCTGTTGTTTGTCTGGCTAGTTACAGTGATGGTGGACTGTACTAGAATGGCAGGCTTGTTGTCATGGTCTTCAAACTGACAGCTTGTTAAGAATGACTGATGCCATAGGTAAGAATGCACAAAAAATGCTGCTTGTGGAGTCATCTGTATTGCATTGGGAACCTCATTCCCTTCAGAGAATGTGACATCAAGAAGAGTTTATAAAAACTTATTTGCCAATGTGCTGGGATATACTTGACATGATTTGAAGAAAAGAATGAGAAAAATGTTTAATTTTCTTTGTGAACGATGACCTTGACGTGACATGAATAACAAATTTGAAAACAAAGGACTCATGCAAACACATTTGTATTTGTGGAAATGAAAACTAGCAGCAACTGTGACTCACCTGTAACAGTGAACCTTCCTAATGCTCTTCAAGCTGTAAATGAGATTTGTAAGCAGCATGTGAGTCAAAGTTCTTTAAACAGATATGGAGATTCGTGGCATACTGAAGTAGGTGCAAAACCCAATTTAGAGAGGAGCCCTGTAACACAGCATCACTGCTGATTCTTGGTGGGTAATGAGAGACCCCAAAACATGTAAAGGAAATGATCAGAATGTCAACTTGCCTCAGAAAGAGTGAGACAACTGTTTAAGATCAGGAGGATCTGGCAGAAGTTTGCAAGAAGTCATGTAAACTGTTTCAGAGGAGTGCATTAACATCTCTGAACAGGTTGTTTAGAAAATATCTGAAAAAGTCAAGAATATGGAGTAGCGGCAGAGGACATGAACAGTGATCAAAGAAATTCATGGTTGCCATAAATGTGGATCAACAATGTTTCATGAACGCACAGACACATGTAAGCAATGTTACCAAGTAAGCTGGTAGCAATTTAAGTGCACTATAATAGGGAAGAAAATGTATTGTATGAAGGAATTTCTATGTTTCTATTATCCACTGCTCCTATGTTTAAAGGTAAAGCATTTGGATAATGATCACCAGATGCTGGGTGACATGAGCAGAAACACTCACTTGATATGAGGAGGGAGTTGCTGAATTATTTGGAAGGTGATGTGCCAAAATCAAATGTGTATGCTGAGGTATTGGAAGTGCAACAGCAATATAGACTATGACTTGAACTCTGAGCTATAATGCTTTTACAGCATGCGTTGGATAACATATCTCCAATTGTTCTGATCACGTGTATAACCCGCAATATAGAAAACTGCAAAGTGCAGACATAGGAAGAGAAATAAGTAATGTGTAACCTATGGTACGATGAAGTCATATAAACCTAGATGTTGAGAGACTAAATGGAACAGTTGAATGGATTATTGGTGAAACCAAACCTGGGGGACTGCATGCAGTTTTTTAGTCTCTTTATTTAAGAAAGGATATTTCCACAATAGTGGTAGTTCAGAAAAGGTCCACTTTGTCGAATCTTGGGATGAAACGTTTGTCTGTTCAAGAATGTTTGAACAGGTTGATCCAATAGTCATTGGCATTTAGCGGACATAGAACATAGAACAATACAGCGCAGAACAGGTCCTTCGGCCCTTGATGTTGCGCCGACCTGTAAACTATTCTCAGCTTGTCCCCTTACACTATCCCATCATCATCCATGTGCTTATCCAAGGATTGTTTAAATCTCCCTAATGTGGCCGAGTTGACTACATTGGCAGGTAGGGCATTCCACACCCTTACCACTATCTGCATAAAGAACCTGTCTCTGACACCTGTCTTAAATCTATCACTCCTCAATTTGTAGTTATGCCTTCTTGTACAAGCTACGTCATCATCCTAGGAAAAAGGCTTTCACTGTCTACCCTATCTAATCCTCTGATCATCTCGTATGTCTCTATCAAATCCCCTCTTGACCTTCTTCTTTCCAATGAGAACAGATCCAAGTCTCTCAGCCTTTCCTCATAAGAACTTCCCTCCAGACCGGGCAACATCCTGATAAATTTCCTCTGCACCTTTTCCAATGCTTCCACACACTACCAAGAATCTTTCCATTGACCCAGTACTCTGCCTTCCTGTTATTCTTCCCAAAGTGCATCACCTCACATTTAGCCACATTGAACTCCATTTGCCACCTCTCAGCCCAATTCTGCATTTTATCCAAGTCCCCCTGCAACCTGTAACATTCTTCCAAACAGTCCACTACTCCACCGACTTTAGTGTTGTCTGTAAATTTACTAATCCATCCACCTATGTCTGCGCCTAAGTCATTTATAAAAATGACAAACAGCAGTGGTCCCAAAACAGATCCTTGTGGCACACCACTAGTAACCGGACTCCAGGCTGAATATTTTCCATCAACCACCACTTGCTGCCTTCTTTCAGAAAGCCAGTTTCTATTCCAAACTGCTAAATCACCCTCAATTCAATGCCTCTGTATTTTCTCCAACAGCCTACAATGTGGAAACTTATCAAAGACTTTACTGAAGTTCATGTATACCACGTCAACTGCCCTACCCTCATCTACCTCTTAAGCCTCGAGGTAATTTATTGAAACCTGTAATATTCTGAGGAGATTTGTCAGGGTAGATGCTGGGATGATGATTCCCTTTGTGGGGGAATCTAGAACTGGAGGTTACAGTATAGAAACAAAGGATCTCCCATATAAGGTGAAAATGATGACGTTTTTCTCATTAATCTCTAAATTTCTCTTCTACCAAGAGCAGCGCAGTCTGGGTTGTTATTTCAGGGCTAAATTAGACAGATTTCTGATATATAGGGAAGGCACATTGCAGGAAAGTGGAATCCAGGCCATGATCGGCATAAATATTGGAGCAAATTAAACAGACTGAATATCCTGCTCCTGCTCTGATTTCCTGAATTAAAGATATTGAGTTACATACAGTACAATTAAAGTTAGAAAAGGTAATGCCAAACTGTATAGTTCTCTGGTCAGGCTTCATCTGGAGCACTGGGTTTTGCTCTTGTCACCATGTCACATGGGAAGCAGTAAGACACCGAGATACAGAGCAATAATAAAACCAAAAGATTGATCCGTAGTGTCAGGACTCTGAGTTACAGTGAAAGACTGACGAATTCTTTAAAAAGAATTCTTTTGGGATGTGTATGTGTTGGAAAGGTTGGCATTTATTGCTAATCTCCAGTTTCCGTTGAGACGAGTGGTCAGTTTTATTATGATTCAATGTACAGTAACTGAATGGTTTTTCCAGAGCACTTCAGAGCCAACCCTCTAGTGGAATTGGAATTTCGTCAAGGTTAGACCAATTAAGAAATCCTAAAAATTAATGGTTGTGTAAACTGATACCAGGTTCTATTTTCAGACTTGCTTAGATCTTATGAATATGCCCATGTATAAATGTACATACAGTGCATTATTTA
Source organism: Chiloscyllium plagiosum (assembly GCF_004010195.1). Classification (NCBI taxonomy): domain Eukaryota; kingdom Metazoa; phylum Chordata; class Chondrichthyes; order Orectolobiformes; family Hemiscylliidae; genus Chiloscyllium; species Chiloscyllium plagiosum. The sequence continues at coordinate 140,279,789 of NC_057711.1, read as the reverse complement.
TTTACAGTACGCAACTAAATGTTTGCTTATGTAAACAAGAGGCTGAATTTCAATCCTCAAGGGAGGTAGCAGGAATTGGGAAATTTCCTAGATTGGCGTATCTATCATAGGAGAAAATGCCAGCAAGTATGTGGATAGGAGATGAGCTGTAGATGGCCCAACAAATGTTTGGAGACACAGCTGTCTGCCTGCTGCCGGTGGAAGGGGACAGTGGGACTTTGTCCCAATTATAACAAGAAAGAGAGACCTCCAATCTTCAACTTCACACCCCTCACTCCCCATATGCTCCCCATACACTCCCTATGCACCACCCATGCCACCTTTCAGCCAAGATACACAATAGGGCTTGGCTGAAAGCTGAGATATTCATTACTCTATTGAAACAGCTGAACCCCTGCTTGTCTGATCTCTGCTATCAATTGCTTTTTTTCACAGGGTTGAGAGGTTTCAAATGTTTGTAGTTTCAATTATTGAAACTTTAAAGGGCTTGGATAATAGCTATTTTTATTGGCTGATGTGAAAAGGAGTTTTTTTTAACATAGTGGAAAGTTATCATCAAATAAATATTTACAGTATTTAAATATTTTGTTGAACACACTCAAATGTAATTCTCAGGTTCATTGCCTCTATACAGTGTACAGTGGGTGAATTGTTTTGCCATAGTCTGGCAGGATGGGCCATGGAGAGTCAGCAGAAAGACATAGTTTGGCATGGGGCTTTGAGAGGCCATTGGAATTGCATGGATAGTGGAGGGTGTTTGCCCTGGTGTGGGGGCATCTTAAGGGCACCATGAATCAACTTTACGTAATGTTCCCTCTTGCATACTATGCTTCACAACATCTTTGAGATGCTGTGAATCATGAGCCTTCTAAAGACCTGGCTGAGTCTATCAGAATTGTGAGGGGTGCGGGGAGGGCAGGTCATGTTTATCGCCACAATGGATCTGACCAGCTTGGGAGTGCTAGGTGACACTTGGGACCTGAATCAGCCCACACCTTTTTAAAGGTCCGGCCAAACTTAGAATCGGGGAAAGGATCAGGAATCTTGCAATTGGGAGTACCTGTTATTTTTAAAAACAGCTTCTGAGTCAATCTGACTTGTTGAAAATTCAGCTCTTGGTATCTAATGTCCTCTTGTATCATAGAGTTAGGAACTGCCTTGTTAAATATAGAACACATCCAGAGCACTACTAACTGACCACAAACCACTTAGAGCACAAATACACAGTGAGAGATAGCACAGTGAACTGGAAATCCACGGGAAGGGTCACTGGACCTGAAATGTTATCTGTGTTTTCTCTCCACAAATGCTGCCAGACCTGCTGCGTTTCTCCAACAATTTCTGTTTTGTTTCTGATTTCCAGGATCTGTAGTTCTTTGGTTTTTTTGGTAAAGTGTAGTCATGGATCCTCCTGAACCTATTGGGAATTCTTTTCTTGAGGTGAATTTCTAACAAACCTGTTTAACACCAACCCACACTTGGAGAGCTTGAGGCTGGATGAACCGTTACCTCCAATCTGTGCGTTTAAAAACTTGGCAGCACCCATGATTTTTTTTTACTGCGAAAACTTCAATTTTGTAGGGCATCTCTGTTCAACGATATGAGCATATATATGAGAGGTTTGAAATGAAGCTGCAAAATGCAGTCAAATCTGGGTACAGCATTCATTATCTGGCCTTAGGCTAAGAGTTAGCAACTGCTCAATGCATCATGATCTGGGTCCACAAAGATGGATAGGTGTGTGGAGCTTTACCTTCCAGCATTTGTAAATGTGGAGCAGTGGAGGACCATTTCCAGGGTGACATTCACACAAGCAGCAGTTGTGATCCATTACTTAGTTGTACACATGTGCCACTAAATACAGCCTCTGAAAACAATGATCCCATTGCCATTGCAACAAACCATCAGCACTGTTGCAGGGTCAGGTATGGTCTCAGATGCAGACTGTGGACTGCAGCATCCCTGGATTTAACTCTTCAATCATCAAGCCTTTGTTACCTCCCCAGGTCAAGAAAAATCAGCAACAGTAAACATCAGTGATAAAATAGAGACAGAAATTAATGTACCCTAATGTGAAGTATGTGAATGACACAAAAATAGTGGGGGGGTGAGGTACAAATAGTGAGGATTACACACCATCTGCTGAAGGATGTAGACAGGTTAAGTGAGTGGGGAAAAATTGCAGATGGAATATAATGTGAGACAATGTGAGGTCATGCACTTTGGCAGGAAGAATAGAAGAGCTGAATATTATTTAAATAGAAGGACACTGCAGAAGGTTACATGACAGAGGGATCTGGGGGTCCTCAAAGCATGAATTGCAAAAAACTAATATCCAGGTTCAATGGGTAATAGGGAAAGTAAATAGAATGTTGCCCTTTATTTCAAATAGAATATTGTGAACAGTTTTTTCTTATTTCTCTTTCTAATAAAAGATGCATTGGCATTGGAGGCAGTCCAGAGAAGATTCACAAAGTTGGCCCTGAGTATGGATTGATTTTATTATGAGGAGAAAATGAATAGGCTTAGTCTGTTCTCATTAAAGAATTGAGAAGAATGAGAGAATTTATTGAAACACAAAAGATTTTTTAGTGGACTTGACCGTGTCGATGCAGAAATGCTGTTCACCCCTGTTGGAGAATATAGGATCAAAAGGCATCATCTCAGTTTCAGAGATTGTCAATTTAAGATAGATGAGGAGGATTTTCTTCTTTTAGAGAGTAACAAATCTGTGGAATTCTTTACCATAGAAAGCTGTAGTGGCTGTGTCATTCAATATATTCAAGGCTGGCACAGACAGATTTTTAATCAGTAAAGGATTCAAGGGTTATGGGGATAAGGCAGGAAAGTGGAGTTGACGATCAGATCAGTCATGATCTTGAATGGTGGAACAGAATTGATGGACTGAATGGACTACTTCTCCTATGGCCTTACACTAGGGGCTGAGAAAACAAATTGAGTTTGGGAAACTCAAAATGCATTCACTCAATTACTTTATATAGTTTTATTTTATCATAGTGTTTATAGGGACTGTTATCCAAGAGATATAGGGAGAGAATTTAACTCCTCAGTGCCTATTTTGTTTGGCATGATATATGACTCTGGAGCTCCAAAACACAGTCCTATGTACATTTTCTGGGCAGCAGCAGTTCAATTATTTATTATTTACTTTTCATGGGATCTCTTCAGTTCTATTATCACTACGGTGTCATGGTTACACTAGTTCTGCACTAAGTGCTCAATCAGGGTTCCATGTACATTATAGAACTCCACTTTGCATTTTAAAATAAGTTTTTAGGCATGCAGTCCTCTGTGCAGGAGAAAGGTCCCTGTGAACCTGACAGGCAAAACATTCAACTGAGCAAAACAAGCACCAGTGGATCAACCATCTGCTCCCAACCCACCATGATTCTCTCATCCATCCTCAATGTCAAAGAAAATCATATGGAATGTATTATGGGTGCTGACCCGATTATTGTCAATTTCACCCTGGCATACTTATCCATTTGAGGATGTTACCATCCTCTTGATGCCATTTTCAGCATGCTAATATCAACCCCAAAATAACATGACATAAAGTTGTATTATGGTAAACAAAGCAATGTTCAAATAATCACAAATATATGAAGTATGGTAATGGCACAGATACTGTAAACTTTATACTTAAGGGCTGAGTCGGTATTAAGGTTGTGAAAATTGTTAATATTTGACTTATAAATTTGGCCATGCTTTCATGCAAGATGAAAAATCTTAAATAGAGCAATGCTAAATTATTTTGCTTCAACATTTCCTCTGTAAATGACCAAATGTTTCAATTTGTGCTATTGTCTATGCATAAAAATAATGAACAAACATTTGAAATCAGAATAATTCTTAGTTCCTGCTGCATCCATAAGCTTTACTTTCATTTGTAAGGCAATGACACCTGCAGGCTGTGTAAATGCTGCAGTCAGCACTCTCCTAGCTCCTTGATTGTTACTAATTACTGCCAGATACAGTTCCCTGGCTCAGTGTGCTGACTTCAGCTTAGTCCCGTCAATTTGAAAGGACAAAGTGACAATGAAATTGACACTTCAGCAGTGTTCTCCAATACAGTGCCGGGGAAATTGACAACCCCACAGCCAGCTAGGAGTTTAACTGGCCTAGGAGTCAGTTTGCATTAAGAACCAGGGACCAACCAGATCAAACTGTCGACTGGCTGCTAAGAGAGGCACAGAACAAACTTCTGAATTAAGTGAAATCTGACATAAGAGCTTTATGGTTTGAAAATAGAGGCATAGCTCGTTGATAGTTGTTCGATCTTCTGAACTCTTTCCATTGATCTGCTGAGTGAAACATTCAGAGTTGGCTGGGAATTCAGAATACATCTACACCATAGCACTGCTAACACCAATACAATATATGTGCATCACCTAGACATCTGTCTGGGTTATGGTGTAATCTTTGGAACCTATAATAGCTGTGCAATGGAATAGTACTTAATAGATTACATTTACCCATCTATTTCACTTGAAACTTTTTAATGACAAATAAACACACAGACATTAGCTCACGTTTACAACAAATGCATAAGTGAAAAAGTTGCCCCCTAACCTTATTTTTTGGGCACTATTAACTTGCAATATAGATGTTTGGCATCTGTACCTACAATCAAATTACCATTTGTTATCATGCATCAATTTGCAGGTTAAAATTTAAGCAAAACTTTTATTAGTTGTATATATGAAATTATCTGTTACTTTGTGTTTGCCTCTTAATCCAGTCCTATTACAAAGTCTGGGACATCTCAGATTCTTGTACCACTTACGAGTGAAGAATAGTTGAAGTGGTTTGTGATCATTTTTCTGATATTTTTTCCTCATCATAATACCTTTCACTAAGTAGGTTATGAGTCCTTTGCTGGAGATGACATGTACTTATTAATTCATGTGATGTCAACATTTTTGGCTGGACCAATATTTATTGCTGATGAGAAAGGTGCTGGTAAACTGCCTTCTTGAACTGCTGCAAACCACATGCTGTAGGTGACCCGCACTGCCCTTATGGAGGGAATTCCAGGATTTTGGACCAGCAATAGTGAAGAAATAATGATTATATTTCCAAGTCAGGACGGTGAGTGGCTTGGAGGGGAACTGCAGAGGGTGATAGTCTTATGTATCTGCTGCCCTTGTCCTTTTAGATGGAAGAGATTGAGAATTTGGAAAGTGCTGTCTGAGGACCTTTGGTGAATTTCTGCAGTGCACCTTATAGATATTGCAAATTGCTGCTACTGAATGTCAGTGGTAGAGAGAATGCACGTTTGTGAATGTGATTCCCATCAAGTGGGCTGCTTTATCTTTGACGGTATCAAGCTTCTTGAGTGTTGTTGAAGCTGCACCCATCCAGGAAAGTGGGGAGCATTCCATTACACTCCTGATCTGTGCCTTGTTGATGACAATCAGGCTTTGGGAGTCAGAAGGTGATTTAGCAATAGAGGGAATTACCTCTGCTGGACATCAATCTAATCTTCAGAGCCAACATGCCAACTGATGCAGTTGACTGGAATAGGACCCAAGCTAAGTCCTTCTGACTGTTCTGAGACTCGTACCTTGAGCCAGTGATCGTTCCAACTGGATGTGCATGCCCCACTGGACATCAGTCTAAAATTTAGAGATCATGTTCCAAACTCCATTTTCTAGGACTGGTTGGTATATGGCTTGAAGCATTCATTCTTGTAGAAGTGGAATGCTACCACTGATCCTTGCTCCATACACTCTGCCATCGGTGAAGGTTTCATTTGGTTCTTCACCACAGCTGTACAGGTTTGTTGATGGGTCATTAGTTTGAGTTTGTACATGTACAGTATTGACAATTTAGAACTTATTGCCACTTGGAGTGGCTAGCCCATGTCAAAAGGATACTTTTAAGGGAGAGAACAGTGGGGAAGTGGGTTGATGAATACACAAAGATGAAAGGATATTCAGATAGACTGGATGAGGTACTTACACTTGGAGGAGGTGAATGATAAACGTAAACATTGACCTAACCCTGTTGGTTTGAATGCCCTGTTTCTATGCTATAGATTAAATGCAATTGACATCTCAGGATATTATGTTTAAAACCGCCTGAAGAATTTTAAAAAAAGCAAAGAAAATCATCAATTGATGTTTTCCTGACTTCATTTGTAAGCTAGGATTTTACAAGCAGCTGCTAATCAATAGAGAGCTTTTACTGTTGTACAGACCTGAAGATACAGTGCCAGGGACCTGGGTTTCATTCCACTGTTGGGTGACTGTCTGTGTGGAGTTTGCATGTTTTCCCGGTGTCTGCATGGGTTTTCTTCAGGTGCTCCAGTTTCATCCCATAGTCCAAAGATGCGCAGTTAGGTGGATTGGCGATGCTAAATTGACCATAGTGCCCAAGGATGTATAGGTAGGGTGGATGAGCCATGTGAAGTGCAGGGATAAGGAAGGAGGGTGGGTCTGAGTGGAATGCTCTTTGGAAGGTCATGTGTGGATTTGATGGCCTGAATGGCCTGCTTCCACACTGTCGGGATTCTATGGTTCTATATGTTCATGTCCATGTGCCTTCTGTTATCTAACACTGATATCTGCATCTCCTCCATTTTTCCCTCTCTCCATTCACTGTCACCTGTTCCAAAATGTCACTTGTCTGTATCTATATCAAAGTTCTGAGCCACCTTTGTTAACACCTTCTTTGGTTTGGTGCCACATTTTGTCTGATTACATTGTTTGTCATGTTAAAAGCAGGTTCTAGCTGTTAAGCATCCATGGTCTTAAGGTAATAGCCTGGTTACTCACACATCTATCTTTACAGCAGAATAATGTTGGTGCCTTGAATACATATTGCTCTTGCCATTATGGAGGACAGTTTTCTCTACACTGCTGGGAGGTAATTGTTACAGTAATGATGCTGATTTGAGAGTTTTATGGCAGGAATAGTAAAGGCCCTACAGTTAGAATTAACACTTCAAATGCTAATTTACTTAAAGCAAAACATTTAAAATATTTTAGTTCTTTCTACTTTATGTTTCTGCTTGTCTCTCATTTCCTCTTTCTGTATTGTGTCCTATTTTTTATGTTTTAATCATTTTTATCCTAACCTATCACATGACTTTTTTCGTTTTTGTCCTCACCAATTTCCAGGCCACCGACTTCTCCCAAAGCTTTGCTGAGGGTGATCAGTATGTATAGTGGTGAAAAATGTGTTGCTGGAAAAGCGCAGCAGGTCAAGCAGCATCCAAGGAGCCGAAGAATCGACATTTCGGGCATAAGTCCTTCTTCAGGAACCTTCTTGAAGAAGGGCTTATACCCGAAACGTCGATTTTCCTGCTCCTTGGATGCTGCCTGACCTGCTGCGCTTTTCCAGCAACACATTTTTCAGCTCTGATCTCCAGCACCTGCAGTCCTCACTTTCTCCTAGTATGTATAGTGGGGAAAGTTGCTGCCATCTGCTCATTTTGTGGGCAGTATTGAAGGATCTATAGCAAAGCCTTTTATATCAGGGAAAGCTGTAGCGCACAGTATGGGCAGAATCAACTAGTTCCAATGGTCATAATGGCAGGTGAGCATCTGCTGGTGGCCTCACCCATGCCTGATTGATGTTAGATGCGGTGGGCTAGCCCTGGAACTGGTACATTGCCAGCTCACCAGCTGACAAGACCCCTTTCTCAACAAGATGCCATCCATAGTGGGCAGCACGGTGGCACAGTGGTTAGCACTGCTGCCTCACAGCACCAGAGACCCGGGTCCAACTCCCGCCTCAGGCGACTGACTGTGTGAAGTTTGCACGTTCTCCCCGTGTCTGCGTGGGTTTCCTCCGGGTGTTCCAGTTTCCTCCCACAGTCCAAAGATGTGCAGGTCAGGTGAATTGGCCATGCTAAATTGCCGTAGTGTTAGGTAAGGGGTAAATGTAGGGGTATGGGTGGGTTGCGTTTCGGCGGGTCAGTGTGGACTTGTTGGGCCGAAGGGCCTGTTTCCACACTGTAATGTAATCTAATCAAATGGAGTATGCCTACTTTTTAATTTTAGAGATACAATGGAGGGTGTACCAAATCAAAGAGGTCCCAGACTATTGCCAAAATCTTAATCATGCCTGCAGGTAAAGAAATCGTAGGTGTGACGTTAGGAGCTGATCTGTAAAAGAGCTTGACAAAACCTCACTCTCTGATCACACAATTAAATGGGTAATTGATGTCATGATATTGAGGAGGTGCTGCCAAGCGAGGTTAGCTACTAATGGGAAGTTCGCTTTGCACATTAGATTAATCCACCGATTTATAAATGGATACTGCCGACTGCTGGCCAACATTCGAAGCGTTGATGGGAACTCCATTCAGGTGAAGACAATATTTCCTTGAGAAAGGAGCTATAGAGTCATGTGACCAAGGAGAAATGATTTGGGTGACAGATGCCAACTTTAGGGAAAACAAACTTACCTGGGCCATGTCTGCACTGACAGAGCAGCCTCCAGGATGAGGAAAGTCAAAGGATTTGTCATTAAGGTGAAAGAGCACAATCCTGATCACCCATTATATCCTCCATAAGGAAACTCATGGAGCTAAAGGAATGCCACCAGAGTTAGCTGCAATATTATAGCAAGCCATGAAAATAATGAGTTACATAAAATCACAACCATTCAGATCACCTTTGTTCACTATATCTTATGTTTAGAGATGGGGGGCTGAGCATCAGCATTTACTGTTACACACTAAGGTGCATTGTTTACGCAGGAAGGTACAGTGTTATGTTCATGAACTGCAGAGAAAACAGTTTTTAACAATATATGAACTGAGTCTTAAAAATCTGATGAAGACTGGTGGGCTAATTTCTCACAGACATTAAAGAGATGATCCTGACCATCACAGATACTTCAGGGGTTCAGGTCAAAACCTTGGGCCTTTGGCAAGAGACAGTGGCAGGGAGTTCACTTCTGATGTTTCCACCAGCATTGTCAGTGGCAGACACAGCTGTCAAGATGCACAACTTCATATCCAAACGTCACAAAGCACTGCAACAGAAGTTTAAATTCTACATCTCCTCAACAAATGTGGAAGACCTGAACCGTTCAGTTCACTGTCTTCTGATTTATCACAAAACCTGATGTGAAAAGAAATGGAGGAATACACAGAACTACGGAGCGGAGGTTTTTGGAGAGGAGTCTGTAGTTTGGCTGACTGCGGTACATGAATATTCAATAATCTCTGGCCATGCTATTGCTGTACTTTTGCCATTTGCTACCACATACCTCTGTGAGTTAAATTTTCAAAACTGGTGTACCCAGGAAACAATAGGAGGGAGCACTTGTCAATGGCTATAACCATAGTAAATGCAAGTAAATGTGATGCTTATGAATAATCAGTGCAAAAGCTGGAAAACGTGGACGTGCAATTCTGTCTCATTGAAATGTGTCATTATCCCACACTAGTTTGATAGGGTCTGAAATGCCTGGTAAGTCTAAGATTGACAGACTGCCATGTGTGGGGCACATGGTGTTTAATATGCTGGGTAAATAGTTTATTTGGTACTTTGTGCATTCACTCCAAAACTTTTGATGTTTCTGAGAAAGTGCCTCAGTATGTTTGATGCCTTCCTTAGTTAGTTTTCTCCATCTTAATTGCTCACAAACCAGGGTCTCTCATGAGTTGGTGGGAATATTTAACAAGGATTCTTTGAGAACACAGGGTGGCAGTGGCATTGTGGTATTGTCACTGGAATAGTAATCCAAAGACTCTGGTTCTGTTGTAGGTCCTGGGTTTGAATCCACTGTAGAGGATAGTGAAATTTGAGTTGAATAAAAATCTGGAAATCAATGTCTAAAGGTGACCATTGTCAATTATCTTAAAAACTCATCTGGTTCACTAGTGTCCTTTCTCTGGAAGAAAGCTTGCTGTCCTTACCTGGTCTAGCTTCCATATGATTCCAGACCCTTAACTGGCCTCTGGAATGTCCTCACAAGACACTCAGTGTATCAACAATCAGAACGTCTCAAAAAGGAATGAAACCGGACAAATCATCTGGTGTCAATGAAGGCATCTGAAATGACAAATGGCAAACCCAGCCCTGTCAACCCAGGTGGATCTCATTGATTGAGATTCATAACTGGCCCAGGTTTACAACTTCAATCAGGGAGCCCTGGCTGACAGATATAAACAGGAGATTCAGAGAATCTCCTGCTTCTAGAGTCTGGCTCTGAGCTGCCTGGTCAGAGCCTGTGCACTGTGCACATGTAAATAAAGGGTGACCTGGTAAATAAAGGGGATACTGGCCTCTTTGCAGTTATTTCAGCCTCCTTTTCAAAGGCCACTAGGAATGGGCAATACGTTGGTCCAGTCAGCAATACCCACTCCCATCAATGGATAAGATTACATACGACCTTGCACACTGGAGGTGTATATGACAATTCAGACTCTGAATGCAGCTGGCTGCACAGGTTATTTTGTTCACTCATGGTCTCCATCCTAATGAGCCTGCTGATATCCCCAGTCAAATTGTTGCTCTCTTGGACTTGTTAAAATACGTGCTGTCATGTAGAGTGAACAGCTTCATGGGTTTCTCTCATTCCATGAAGCCGTCTGTATTGTGCAAATCTCCAAATGTTCAATTTTGTTTCTACAAACCTTGCTTCTAATAGTCATGACAAATCTTAGAAAAACAAAACCACCCATTTGATTCTGACATGTCAACAGTCACAATGTAGCTATAGGACTTGGCCACTAGCTGGCACCTTACAGCAAGTTTCTCAAATATCTCAAGCATGACCTTAAATATAAAAAAAAAGACTTATTTATTCACTAACCGTAGTCAACACCACAGGCAATTTACGAGTAGCTGTAATGTTTATAAGAGACCACTATTAAGGAGTTACTTTGGATGGCTTGTAGCAGATCATTGTAACCTGATAACAGAAATGAGAAATCAGACCAACTTTTGCGTAGTCTTCATTACGAGTTGCTTCTAAATGCAGCAGCAATAAATTCCAATTGTACTACGTGCTTTCAGCAGTAACCTCTACTGCACTTTGATTAAAAGCTTGACCTTCAATATTTAATTAACAAAACAGAAAGAGATATTTTCTCAAACTAACTGCCCGTCACTCTGTATATTTTCACTAATCATGCCTTGATTCAAAGTCACCTTCTGCAAAATGTCACACCCTTTCCTATTTCTAAAATATTAGTAAGAAAAATCCCTTTACTAACCCGTGGAAAGTAAAAACCAGATAAAAATGTAATTATGCTCACAAAGTTACTGTGCTTAGAGCTGGCTTTGCATCTGGGATCCATGCCAACGTGGTTGCAATGAGACCATTTATCTTGAAGCAGTAACTCCTCTGGTGACCTACCTTTTGACCCATTTCTCCTTCGACATGCTTCATCCAATGAACTCTGTCGGTTATTCCCACTGGCCCTTTGCTCTGTTCCTCCAACATCCTTTTGAGCTTCATTAGAAAGTTTTCATTTTCACTCGTTTTTATGGTTTTAATGAGAAAATTGGAGATATTTTATATCGCGCCTTTAAAAAAAAATTATATATTTCAGTAAAAGGAATGTTGTGTTTTGGGGCATTTCAAAAAAATCTGCCCTCCAAATGTCCTGTTTTGTGATGGTTATTTCATTATGTTTTTAACTGTCTGAAATGGTTTCTATGGCAATCACTGCCAACAACTCAGAGATTCTCCTCCTTAGCTCATTGCCACTGGTCAAGTGGAGAATTAGAAGTGTAGATAATGGACTGGTAACATGTGATCATTTGAATAGGTTAGAATGTATAATATCCATGATGCAAACTGCAACAATGTCACAAAGATAGATGACACTGCATTTCATTTACTGAGAGAAAACAAAGAGACAAAACATATTGGTTGGAAAGGACAGAGAAACAGTAATTATTTTGATAAATCCAATCGTGGGGGAAGGCCGTGCCAGGAGATGTGTGGAAACATTCATTGTTTCTATCCTTCCTGTTAGTTCATGTGCAGTTAGTTCATATGCTTGGAATTACGTGTGAAAATGAGTAAAGAAAATGCAAACATAAAAGAAACCAGAAGGGATGATCACAAAATTAGTTTCCCTTGTTCCAGCTGGTCTCAGAGCACTTTATAGTCATTGAAACATTTGTTGAAGTATAGCTGCTGTTGTAATGTAGGAATCACAACAGACAATTTGTGCAGAGCAAGATCTCATAAACAGCTGAATTAATGACTAATGTTATACTGATGTTGGTTGCAATCAGTAATTTGAAGATTGTATGGACCCAGCCTTGTTGTATATTGTTTTTCTGTCAGCCTGTTTAATCATTTAGAATGGAGCCCAGCCCTGTTTTCAAGTAAGTGCATTTTCCAGAATTAACAGGTTAGCAGAAATTCTAGTTGATATTTAGCTCGCTGGCTCACTGAAATCTATTGCAGCCCTACTTGGGATAAACCAACTCAGTCCAGACTAGAGGACAGAATGTAGGTTTTCAAGTCTGTCTAATTATTTATTGCATTGACTGCTGGTACAACAATTTACTGATCCAGCCAAATCGGAACACCTCAGTACATGGCATTTGCTCATCTCCCTCCACAGAAAGAGATCAGGGCCCATGGCCTTCCCACTTCCAGCCAGATTTAAGCTGTAGCTTGGATGGCCTTCCTTCCCCACTGCCAACTAATTGGCCTAGGATGGCCAAGTAATGACTACTCAAAGGCTTCAAACCATACCACTGATTTTAACCAAATGGTAGGTACCATGGCTCTGGGGTGGTGGGTGGGTTTGGGGGGAGGTGTGGTAGGAGACTGAGGGAGGTTTGTTAGGCTTTCTTCATTCAAAGGCACACAATACCTGATTGCAGGAGTCGCTGTCTCAAAGGGTGGGTGTCATGCGACCTGCCCTCCTGCCATCACTCAACTGTGGCCTTGAAACATTCTACATTCAACAGGGGCTCAGTGGTTAGCATTGCTGCCTCACAGCACCAGGATCCCAGGTTCAATTCCAGCGTTGGGTGACTGTCTGTGTGGAGTTTGCACATTCTCCCCGTGTCTGCGTGAGTTTCCTCTGGTTGCTCCGGTTTCCTTCCACAGTCCAAAGATGTGCAGGTCAGGTGAACTGGACATGCTAAATTGCCCATAGTGTTTAGGTGCATTAGTCAGAGGGAAGTGGGTGTGGGTGGGTGACTCTTTGGAGGGTCGGTGTGGACTTGTTGGGCCGAAGGGCCTGTTTCCACACTGTCGGGAATCTATTCTAATATAATCATTACGAATCTAATCTAAAACATCTCTGTGCCTTGGCCTTGGTCTTGCTTAAATTGTCAGTGGATGTTGTACCAGCACCAACTCCATTTCACGACCATTTGATAGAGCAGATAGACTGAGAGTGGGTGGCAGCCTTGTGTGGGCAGAATGTCTTCACCTCCAGCATCCTTGCCCCTGGGGAAGGCCCATCGTCATCAAGTTACGTTTTTGGATAGGTCTTAATCCTAATACAAATACCACAAAATCTCCACCAGCTCTCCAAATATTATGATACGAAATTAAGTGGGTATGTATGTCATGATGAAGTTGTAAAATGACTTCAGGAGGATTTAGACATGTTTTCTGAATGGGTAAGATGGAATAAAATGCGGAAAAATATAAGGTTTTCCACTTTTGTAGAGAAAAAAAACAGGCATGCAGAGTATTTCTGAAATGGTAAGAGGTTGGAAAGTATAGATGCACAGAGGGATCGAGATGTCATTGTTGATAAGAGTACTAACATGCAGTTGCAGCAAGCTATTAAGAAACAGAATTTTAGCCTTTTATTACAAGTGGATTTGCATATGGGATTAGTGAAGTCTTGCTTCAATTGTGTAGAAACATGGGTAGACTGCACCTGGAGAAGTGTGCACAGTTTTATCTTCTTATCACATGGAATAGATTCCTGCCATGGATTGGATGTAACAAAGGTTCACCAGACTTGTTCCTGCAATAGTGGGACTACTATGAAGAGAGATCTGGGCCTGTGTTCTTTACAGTTTTGAAAAACTTGCAAAATACTAGACAAGGTAGATGCAGATGTTTCCCTTAATTGTCCCCAGAACCAGGGGACACAATGTAAAAATAGGGATTGCCAGTAAGGAGCGAGATGTGAAATTTCTTTCCACAAAGGATTGTTAAACTTTGGAAGGCAGTAACCAGCGGGCCACTGTCTATATCAGTGTGTGTAACCCCTTTTGTTTCACTGCATATCTCCATAAACCATGCACTGTTTATCCAGCATCTCCTACCACACAGGCAACATGGAAGGTTGTCATTAGACTGGGGATTAGCATTTAGGAGAAAGTGAGGACTGCAGATGCTGGAGATTAGAGTTGAGAATGTGGTGCTGGAAAAGCACAGCAGGTCAGACAGCATCCGAGGAGCAGGAAAATCGACGCTTTTGGCAAAAGCCCTTCACCATTAGCTTTTAGGCTCCTACCACCACTACTGTGACTGACTGCCAGAAGTCTTCTCCATCTCAGTCTCTGACAGCCTGTGATGTCACTCAGATGTGTTCTCACTAAATTGTGTCCCTCTTATAGCCAGGTGATGCAACCCCATATACCTGAGCTGCTGCTGCTGGCTGATGATCAAGAATGTGATGGTCCTTTGGGGTTATTGTCAGCCATCAGCTGATGTTGTATCTATGTGGGAAAACAAAAAAGAGATTTAGTGACACCATCTTTCATGGTGGGTTTTTGGATTTGATCCTGAAGGGGCACTTTTGGTCCCTTGAATTTCCTTGATTGGGATTGCAGTACAATAGTTGTTAGATGACTAGGTTTAATCACGATAACAGAGCAAATTAAAGAAGAATTCATTCTGACATGGAGCCTTCGTTCAATCTTTTTCTGTCTCCATAGATACAGCCAGATCTCTGCATTTTCTCTCTGAGTTTCAAGTTTCCAGTATCCACCTGTTTTAATTCAAAATAAAGTTGGGTCAAAGGAAGAGATTTTAGGAGGCATTGGCAAAAGTTCGGTACAGGAAATGGATTCTAAGGAGGGGGAGGGAGATGAGAGAGCGAGAGAGAAAGAGACTGGCAAATTGATGGAGGGTCATGGACAGAGAATCCCTGATTATAGGCTGAAGGTATGGTGCCTGCAGGAGATGGAAATAGGACAGGATACACAGGAGCTCAGAGTCTGAGGAATGGGAATTTTGAGCTGGGCAATATTATAGGGGTAGGTAAGGGCATACTCATGAAGGCTTTGAAATAGTGCAATGTTAAGCACAAAGATTGCAATAAATAATCCAACGTGCATTGAGTACAAGAGTTAAGGGAATGTGTAACTTCAAGTGTTTTCAACAGCAAAATGGATTTTCCCCCGGTCCCTCTTTTGATGACAAGAATAGTCTACTCATCATCTTAGCTTTCTTTAGTCTTCTGACAATGCGGACCCTAGGCACACGATGTAACTGACTGTAATAGCTGATGAGGAGTGAATGTTTTTCAGTCAGTCTTCTGGAACATGCTCTCATTAGTGAATTGCTGGGCATGTTCAGAATGGTTTGTACATGTTCTAAGTACTGGCACTGACAGGGTGTGATTAGATTCTGGTGCTTCTCAGTATGTAGATTATTGTTGGGTATTATATATTATTACAGATGATGTCTGAATTATCCCCATTGTTAGTTTCAGAAGACAGTTTATGTGTGCCAATTAAGAAATTGAGTTAAGTCCTTACAGCCTTGTCATCAGGAAAGGCACTGAGTTAGAAGACAGGATGAGAGAAATTGAAGAATGTTGGCACTGTACAGATGAAAGACCAAATGAAGAGTCTAACAGGAAAGTCACAGATTAGATTGCTGAAGATAAACAAATTACAATTGGAATGTCTATTTATTTGTGAACTTTAGGCCTTTTTATTCTTTTTGATGCCTGTGTGTTAACATTAGTGCTAGCATGCTGCAATGTAAGTGTTAGACTGAACTGAAGCAGTTCATCGATTTTGCCAACAACTTCCACCCCGCCCTCAAATTCACTTGGTCCATCTCGGACACCACCTCCTCCTTTTTTGACCTCACTATTTTCATCTCCGGTGATAGTCTCCAGACGGATGTCTACTACAAACCTACAGACTCCCATAACTACTTGGACTACATCTCCTCCCACCCAGTATCGTGCAAGAACTCCATCCCATTCTCCCAATTCCTCTGCCTCCGCTGCATTTGCTCAGATGAGGAGACATTCCACTCGTGAGCATCCCAGATGTCCTATTTTGAACAATGTGCTTTTTCTCCCTTTGTCATCCAGACAGCCCTCCAATGCACCACCTCTATTCTCTGCTCCACTGCCCTAAACTCTCCCCAAAGACAGAGCCCCCCTTGTCCTCACCTACCACCCCAGCAGTCTCTGCATCCAACGCATCATCCTCAAACACTTCTGCCAACTCCACATAGACCCACAACCAAGAACGTCTTCCCCTCCCAACCTGTCCTTGCCTTCCACAAGGACCATTCCCTCCGACAATCCTTGGTTCATGCCACCCCTGCCACCGAACCTCCAGGTCCCTTCCCCTGCAACCTGAAAGATGCAAAACCTGCTGGTACACCACCCCCACTCACCTCCATCCAGGGCCCCAAACAGTCCTTCCAGGTGAGACAGAGGTTCACCTGCCTCTCGCCCAACCTAGTTTACTGCATCAGGTGCTCCCGATGTGGTCTTCTCTACATTGGGGAGACCAAACGTAAACTTAGGGAACGGCTCACTGAGCATTGCAGCAGGGTCTGCAAGGACTGACTGGACCTCCTGCACCATCCACTTCAAGTCCCCCAATCACTCCCTTTCCAATGTGACCATCCTTTGCCTCTTCCATTGTCAAAACAAACCACAGCTCCTATTGTGGAACAGCACCTCATCTTCCACCTGGGCACCTTCAGCTTGGAGGACTCAACATTGAGTTCATCAATTTTAAATAGCCTCCTTCCCCATCCCCCGACTCCCTTCTCAGCCCCTCCCCCTCCCTTCCACTGCTCACTGCCATCAAACGGATTCAGTCCTCCCATTGTCTTCACCTATCCCCGCTTCATCACTCTGCCCCCACCTCCCCAGCTCTCCCCACACCCACCGCAGTCCTGAAGCAGAGGTACACCCGAAAGTTTGACTTCTATACCTCCTGATGCTGCCTGGCTTGCTGTGTTCTTCCAGCCTCCTGCCTGTCTGCATTGCAAGAGTGACTTTTGTAAAAATTGAAACTATTTTCAAAAGATAAAGCCTGCTCAAGATCCACTGGGAGTGAATTTATTTAACTCCTGTCTAGTGAGGTGGGAGGATTGGTAGCCAAAGTTTATAGATTTCAGGAATGATGACAACCTATGGGAAATAGGAAAGCTTTGTTGACTCTGGTCTAGTGACATTATGATCCTATAGAATGATAATTGAGCTTCAGAGGTTGAATGCGAGGTTTCCTTGAAAGTGCCAGTGAAGCTGGAATATATCACGCAGTGCAAATGGACAATAAACAGCATATGTTCTCTTTCAGATTCGCAACTGCACAGCAAACTGAAAAGGTTTGTGTAATTCAATAAACAGGCTGTGTGCAACAAAGGCATATTAGAGAGACCATTTGCTGAATGACCAATTTCAGTTTCTCTGTTCTTGTGTATAACCACCAATAGGACGCATCTGCATCACGTGGCCCCACCTAGGCTCAAGATATACTATCTAACTAGTCTGAATGCCAAATACTACTGAGGCTGGAATTTTTAAATATCAACAGGAAATGCTGAAAATGATCAGTGGGTCTGACAGCATGTGCAGAGTGAGATAGTGTTAATGTATCAGAGCAATGCCCTTCTGTCTGGACATCAATCTGCAATGTTAACTGATCTTCTCTTTCCACAGACTTTGTCAGGTCTTTTGAGTATTTCTAGCACTCTTTATTCTTATTTCATTAGGGTGAGGCAATGACCAGGTGCTAGGCTATTAATCCAGAGACCCAGGTAATATTCTGGGGATACATGGAGAAGGTGGAATTTGAATTCAGCAAAAATTCTGGCATGATTGATCGTAAATTATTGGGGGAGAAAAACCCATCTGGTTCATTTTAAGGAAGGAAATTACTGCATGTGACTCTAGACCTGCAGCAATGTGGTTGACTCTTAACTAGGGGTTGGCAATAAATGCTGGTGTAGCTGTGAATAAATTAAAGAAAAGATTGTCATTTTATGATTTCTCCATTGTAGCACAGCATTGTTGTGATCACAGAAATCTGCTAACTAACAAATGCTGTTCCTTTGATCTGCTTTATTAATGGAATTCAGCTATGGACAATAGCAGAGGTAGGATCTGCGTCTCCCTACGAGTCCTAGTTAAATTGTTGATCCTCTGTCATTGTCCTGGAGTTCCAGAATTTAAATATTAATTTAAGTCCTCAGCAGTGGCAATAAATCTGGTGTTGTTACTGCCCCCACATCCTTAGACATTTTAAAACCAAAGGTGATATGTTGTAGCACACATGGGTTAAAAGCATAGAATTTATATTCATTCCTTTATGTCTTTCTTGGGTTACAGTGTATGGCTTTAGAAACCAAATGGTGTAAGTAATTTCTGCCAACATTTTTTGAAGTTGATCCCAAAGGTACCTTGAATTTCCAAAATTGAGAAAGCGGTACATCGAGTTGTTAGGTGACTCAGTTTAATCCCAATAACAGACATAATTAAAACACCAGAACAGAAAATGATAAGGGGTAATGGGGAGGCATGGCATTGTGGTATTGTTACTGAACCAGTCATGTAGAACCCCGGTTAATGTTCTGGGGAAATGGGTTCAAATCCCATCATGGCAGGTGGTGAAATTTAAATTGAATAAAAACATGGAATAAAAAGCTAGCCAATGGCTATGCCATTATGGATTGTCATAAAAACCCACCTGGTTCACAAATGCCCATTAGGGAACACAATTAGTTGTCCTTACCTAGACTGGCCCTCACTCACTCCAGATCCACATCAATGTGCTTGAGTCTTAACAGCTCAGTGATCAATTAGGGATAGGTATCGGCCTAACTGGTGACACCCACAACCTGTGAATGATTAAAAAAAAACTTGCTTTCTATGAACACTTTCATTGCTAACAAAACATGAGAAAGTGGAGGTGTTTAAGTAGGAAAGTCTTCCGAGGTGGGAGTTCATTTGACAGAATCTCCAGGGATATACTCAATATGAGTTCCCCAACCCAGCACCAATAGGCCAGGGGCAGTTGGATAAAGCCAAAGCTCTTCATTAATGGCTATCGCATTAATTGCCCTAGGGATCGGGACATTTTCTAATATTCTCCTCACTGTCCAGTGTTGTTTTTTGCCTACCCTCATGTTTTAGAGATGAGTAAAGTAAATATACCAGTCCTAAATGCTTTTGGTCTTTCGTGTTGTAGTGTACGTTGAAGATGATGCTTGGCCTTGGCCCCTAGCTTGTCGAAAACAGTACTCCATACAAGAACCTCAGCTGAGCACTTGTGCTTGCTAAATCTAATTCTGCCTAACAAGTGGGAAGACTTGTGATATGCATTTAATTACAGTTTTGAGTGGAATTAATGACCATAGCCTGCCTCTGTGTGTGTGTGCCTGTATGACTGATGTCTTTTGTAAATAAGGTCATTTATCATGCATAGACAGAAGTAATCATTTTCCCCCTCTAATATGAAAACAATTCACGACTTTTTTTCAAACCACTGAATTTTTTTTGTTCGCAAATGAACAACATTCAGTTTCAGAATTTATCAAGTAGAATTATTGTTGAGTACAGGTTTATGTTCAAGTATCTTTTGTTATAGCAGCATATTAAAATAGAAAGCATATGAACAAATAAGCGAGACTGAAAAACTGCAAAATTCACCTGTATATTTATTATATTTGCTTTTTAATTGAAGGTCAATAAATGGCATAGAAAATATCTACCTGCAATTTTTGAATGAGAATACTTATTCAATATAATATTACTATTAATTAATGCTATTTTTGTGCAAATGGCATTTTTACACTCTCAGTATGCTACATTTTAAAGAGATCTCAGAGCATCTCAAAATGCCTTGCAACCAAAGAATATATCATGGACAAATGCAGAGCCAATTTGTGCACAGTAATATAGCAATCAGCTTAGACGCTGAGTTGGATTTTACGGCTACTGCTCCCTCAGCTAAAATGTTGGTCAGGAACACACCCGAGAAAAACATACTGCCCCACAGCCATTTTCCATTCAGAGTGGTGTTGGCTCATACTGAGATGTCTGCCCCCATGTAGGGAGGAAGTCCTGTCTTTGAGCATTGCTAACCAATCAGATTGGCCAGCAGCTCTGCTGGGAGCAAGTGAGGACTGCAAGTGCTGGGGATCAGAGTCGAAGAGTGTGGTGTTGGAAAAGCACAGCAGGTTAGGCAGCATCCGAGGAGCAGGAAAATCGATGTTTCGAGCATAAGGCCTTCATCAGGAACAGCAAATTTGAGCAATGGCTTGCTGCTGGTCCTTAATGAAGAAGATAATTTTGGAAGCCTGAGAGAGAAGGAAGGTTCAGGGTGAAGGAGAATCTGGCTGGAAGGCTCCAGTGAGGGGTTTGGAGGGTAGTGTTTGAGAGGGCAAAGGGGTGGGCATTACCTTGAGGAAGTAGTGATTCCACTAGGTACAGAGTTTCCCTAAAGAGACCCTCTCCTCAACCAACAGCAGTCTACCCTGTTAACAAAATCTTATAGGCTAACTGTTGATGCGAATCTTCCCTTGCTATGGGTAAAATAGCAGCAGGGACCAATGAGGCACTTAAGTGGTCAATTAATGTCAATTCTGGACTTTTATGTTTTTTATGTGCTAATTTTACAGAGATAAATCCAAGCGAGGTCAGTTAAAACTAAAATTAATATTTGTCAGAGTATACTCAAAATTAGAGATTGTCTGCATTGCTGAAGGCTTCAGTTAATATTGGATTCTGATTTCCAGTGATATAGCCATTATAGATTAAAAAACGCTGAGGCGTTTCCATAACCTGATCTTCACTTCTCCATCTACTGAATGGTTTGAAAGGCTCACAGGGCTCCATAGAGATGTGAAATTCTCCTCACTAACCCAAAGAGAGTCATTTTGTTCTGGCACATTAATACTTATGCTCATTTCTAATTAATCTGTTCAATGTAACTTCTGTTAATACCTAAGATAATGAGCAAAACCCTACCAATTTATGGTTTCCAGGACAAGTATTTTAAAAATTAGATTGGCAGATGAGAACTGTTAATTTATGTTATGATCTCAGATCAGACCTCTGGTCTGACGAGGGACCAGTAACCTTTTTGTTTAAAGGAGAATGGAATTTGAAATCTGAGATACTGACTAAGATAATAAAGCTGCAAAATTCCACATTTTTAAAATAAGCAAAATAAGCTTTATTAGACTAGAAGATTATAAAAATAAAATGTACTTATATGTATGACTTTTAGACTAGCACTCAGCATTGAGGTAAATTTAGATAAACAGGCAAACCATGGTTGAACAGTCCATAGAGCACATCAAATAGGAAATGCATTCAAGACAGATTCCATGGATTTCTCAGCAACACATCCCCATGTTAGGGACATTGTGGGACATCAAATCCCATCAAAACGGATTCTAATTGTTCACTTAGGAAGATACAGCCTCGGAACTCCTTCAGTGCTATTCTATCACAACTTCTCACGTTATGGTCATTCAATCTCTTCTCCCAAGACTGCATTCCCTATAATTCCTGAAACTGCTTGCAACTACCTAATTATTGGCACAATTTCAACTTTTTACCAAACAGTGAGACCCTTTCCCTGGAGTGTCAGAAGCTGCAAGGTGACTTTATAGAAGTTTATAAAATCATGAGGGGCATGAATAGGGTGAATAGTTAAGGTCTTTTCCCCAGGGTAGGGAAGTCCAAAAACTGGAGGGCATACATTTAAGGTGAGAGGGGAAATATTTAAAAGGGACCCAATGGGCAACTTTTTCATGCAGTAGATGGTGCATGTATGGAATGAGCTACCAGACGAGGTGGTGGAAACTGGGACGAATTACAACATTTAAAAGGGATTTGGATGTTTATATGAACAGGAAGCGTTTAGAGGGATGTGGGCCAAATGCTGGTAAATTAATTTAGGATATCTGGTCAGCATGGATGAGTTGGACCGAAGGGTCTGTTTCCA
Organism: Chiloscyllium plagiosum; assembly: GCF_004010195.1. Taxonomy (NCBI): domain Eukaryota; kingdom Metazoa; phylum Chordata; class Chondrichthyes; order Orectolobiformes; family Hemiscylliidae; genus Chiloscyllium; species Chiloscyllium plagiosum. The sequence goes on along the minus strand of NC_057711.1, from coordinate 140,257,653 downwards.
TGCTATAAATCTCTATGATTCTATGAAATTGCTCGAATATCTGAGAGTTCCAGTATTTCTCAGATGGAACAAACAAATGTTGCTAGTGGACCCCCCTTCTCTCACTCTCAGCTGCACTGAACTATCAATGTTTCTCCTGGATTCTCTTTAGACCTAACTTTTACCACAGCACAGCCAAGAAAAGGGTCCTGGGATTTCTCCTGAGCTTCAGCTTCACAGCTCGATAACAGCAGCTCTCGATACTTTTCCTGAGCACCGGCCATATAGCCAGCTAGCAGCAACTGTCCAGCTACATTGGAGACTTCTGATAGACTCAAACTGACTCTTGAACTGCTCTTCAGTGACTTTTGAATGCTCCAATAAAATACTCTCATAGTGTCCTGCCCATATTACTAAGCAGAATCAAATGTAATCAGCAGTCAAAATATCCTGAGCTTGAGTGCTACAGTCTTCATCAAATTTCAGAGGAATACAGAAAATGAATTTCATCTCACAATTAATGATGGAAATCTGGCTTGAAGGTGACAGCTTCCTTCAACAATTATAAAATGGTTAGCTGCTCTTGCAAATGCCAATGCCTCCAAAATTGTATCCTACATTATCACTTCAGTATAGTGCTGAGAGTGTGCTACGCCTTTGGAGGTGACAGTAGGTTGAACTTTCTTGAGATATTTTGCAGTGTTAAAGATACGGTGTAAATGCAAGTTGTTGTTATGAAATCAAAACTATTTTTGATGTATATTTGAAAAGACAAATATCTAGATTCGTTCATAACTGATTTTGAAATCATTCCCATTTCAACTGGAAAAAAACCCATATATTTGCAGTTGCTGTATCTGTTTATATATAGACGATAACATTCTGTAAAAAATAATTTGCAAAGTGTCTGAACATTGCACATCTTAGAGTAGATTGTGAATTACTTCTTCAAATACCTGGAATCCCACCATGGCAAGTTGTAAAACTGAATCTGATAAACCTGAAAATGTGGATTGCCGCAGAAACTGACTGCAAAAAGTCTTGATTGATCATTAAAAGAAAATGTAGCAGATTCATAAAGGTTCCTCACCTCTAAGAAGGCAACTGTCAGCCCTCCCCTGTCTCATCTATATCTGATTTCACATCCGGACTAACTGATTTACTTTTGGTGACCTAAAGATAATTAAATGTGCAATAAGCACTAGCTTTGTGGAAAGACCACTGTAGTTTCTTAAGGCTTGGGATGGTGGATTAGATAATTTGTTCTTGTCTGAAGGAAGAACACAGTTTCAGAGTTGAGACTTCAACAGAAAAATTATTTTCTCAAATATTATTATGTGTTGTTATGGGTTTTTACCTTTTCTACGTCTTGTAGAAATGAGCTTGGACTATCTCAATCCAATTTCATGTGCACTTTACTATTATAATAATTATAATGTCTGATTACAACAACATATTGATACCAACTTGCACAAAGTTGCTGGATTCAGTCAGAATTACATGAGAGTGGTTTGGTCTAGTTATTCAAAGTTCTGCCTAGTACGATAGGATTATAATTCTGAAGCAAATTGATGTAAAAGTCAAGGGTACTTAGGTATATTTGATATTGCTGCCTGCTATGAATTGATGTATGATTTTTTTTATTACCAATACCTCAACATGATGTCACAAATGTTTAAATTTATAAATGGAAGTTATTTCTACATAAGCTTACAAGATTCAAAGATAAAGGAAATAAATTGCATAGCTTCCATTCTGTGGAATGAATCATCATCAGCCAGGATAAGAACTGAAAATAAAATGAAGAACTACCGATGATGAAGTTCTGAAACAAACAAAAACAGAAATTGCTGGAGAAACTCAGCAGATCTGGTAGCATCTATGGAGAGAGACAACAGAGTTAATGTTTTGAGTCCAGTGATCTTTCTTCAGAACTTCTCCATACAGGCTACCAGACCTGTCAGGAGATGAACCAAAATGTGACTAAGGCCTTACGGGTTGATGAACCAGTTTAATGAAACTTAGTGACTCCTCCTTCCTAACACCTCCCTTGATTGCTGCAGCCCAACAAGACGGTCGCTGTGACAATCAAAATAAAAAGTGCTGGACATACTCAACAGCTATATTGAGAGTAAGAAACAGAGGTTTGTGACCTTTCTACAACGGGGAAATGTTTGGAATATAATAGACTTTGAGCAACTGAAAAGTTGGGTTAAAAAAATCCCTGATAGGGTGGAGGGGAGAAACAATTAAAGACTTTATGGTGCAAGGCCAGGGGGAGCAGTAACAAGTAAAGAAACAAATGGTATGTCTACAGGATGTATAAATCACAGGATCATGTGCAGCTGTACAAAAGTAAAAATAAAAAGAAGGAAAACAAAAGCGAAAAATAAACAAGGAAGCATAAGTTACATATAAAATTGTCAATCATGAAATTCAGTCCAGAAGACTTTAATGAAGGGCCTGTTGAAACATAAGTTGCTGTTCCTCAGGCTTACGTTGAATTTCATGGTAACACTGATAGGAGGCTAAGGACTGGAAACTTGGACTTGTGAGCAAGGTAGAAAATTAAATTGATGAGCAACTGGAAGCTGGGGACCATGATTATAGATGGAATGGATGTTTTCCCCAAGGCAATCACCCACTCTATTTGAATACATCCCATTAAGGTGCACACATGATGAATAGTCTCTTTAGAAAATCTTGGAAAGTTGGTGTGATCCAATAATTGGCCTTCTTTAGAAAAATAGGGTCAGGGAGAAAACTGGAGGAAAGGTTGTGGAGATGGGGCACGATGAGGACAGCGTTATTTAACTTCACTGAATAATGGCCCTGGACCATTTACTTAGTTATATCCTGGAAAAGGAAATGTTCCAGGGTTGAGTGGGTTTTCGAGCATTCTAAGATAACTCACAGCATTAGTGCAAGTAAAGAAACAAATGGTGTGTCTACATTTTATTTTGATTATCACTAATGCACTAAATTAGTGCAAGATAAAATTAAGTGTGGCAAGCCAATTAAAGGGCAAGAACATGAATGAAGACAGTGGAATGGAATTGGTTAAGCACATTGAGCTGATTTATCATTGCATGGTTTGTAACATATCATCATTATATTTGTTATTAACTGCACAGCCTTATTGTTTCAAGGAAGTCTGTCTTTGGTTTTCATTCACTGCACTGGATGTGATTGATTAATGCTAAATGCTTTCCTTTCATTTGTTTGTACTGGTCTATGCAATGACAGTAGTCTGTTGGAATACTCATTATTACATACCTCCTGTCTAGGTCATAACAGTACCACTGTAATGCTCATAGTTAATGTTAACTTCTCCCCCCACCCCCCCACCCCATCTTCAGCTGGTAATTCCAGGCAACTAGTAATATGATCGATAATTGTATCTACCTTATCAACATTTAATGTACAGAGGTATTAGTTTTGCCCTCTCAGTCCTTGGGTCAGCACTGTTCTCACTACTGATTTCATTTAGTACCTGTAGTGCCATCCTGTGTAGATAAAGTGCAGACCTCTTGTCAGAAAGAATAATCTAGCCATCGAAAGCAGTCCAGTTGAATGTACGTTAATGTTATTTTATCCAACACTAATGAGATAATGTGTGGAGGAACTCAACATGAACACTGAAAATGTAGAAACAGCAGCAGAGCTGCTGGGCAACTGTTCTTCCACACACAGATGGAAAGCCTCACTGAAGACTTTATTGATGCTATCTTCTATCATGCTAGATTTTTCAGGACTTTCTGCTGCTGTCTTTTTCCCTGCTTGCGGCACACAAGGTGACACCTTCCTGCCACTGTTTATGGATCCAACCGATTGAGCTCTAGTTATTTTGCTCTAACAAAGGCTCTGTTAAGCAGGCAGGTCATTATCCTAACTCAGAGTCCCTGGGAGGAGGTCAGCAGGAGGCCCAGCTAAATGTGATGAGGACATTGTCACTCCATTCCCATTGGACGGGAGTATGAATAGTCCAGTGCACCCATAAATAGGGATTCTGATATGGTTCTGCTGCTCTTTATTCACATACTTATTGAAATAAAGATTTTCCAGTTGTCAGTGAGCTGGCACAATGTTAACCAATCATATTCTGGCTGACTGATAACTTAATTAGGCCCAAACATTTCCCTTTTGTGCTTTCTTTAAAGGTGATGGCTGACAATAGTATAACGCTACCTCACTCACATAGAAGACCAGACTGTTTAAGCTATTTAACAATGGGGAGCACCACAGTTGACTATTCCTTACTTGCATTTCCCTGCGTAGAACATATTTAATAGTGAACCAGTAACTCTGATTTCAATTATAACAGTGGTTGTTCCCAATGAGTGCATTTTGTGAATTTTCAGGCACATGGACGATGTATTAAAATGAATGAACAGGAAGTTGTAGAAAAGGATATAGGCTAGTGGAATGGGCAAGCATGTGACAGATGAAATTTAGTCCAGAAATTTGTAAAAATAATGAGGAGAGACAATATGAACTGCATGGTATAATTCTAAAGAGGTTGCAAGAAGAGACAGCGACCTGAGAGTACATGTGCACAAATCATTGAAGGTGCTGGGGCAGTCAGAAAAAGTAGTTGAAAAGACATATAACACACTCTACTGATTGTAGGTTCTATCAGTAGAGGCTTGGAACATGAAAATTAAGGAATGTTGATGAATTTTGATAAAACATGGGCTCAGTTTCATTTGGAATATTGTATCCAATTCTGGCCATCACAGTTTGGGTAGGATGTCAAGATTTTAGACAAGGTACAGAAAAGACTTATAAGAATGGATCCAGGGACAAGTAACTGATTAATGGGATATGTTGGATAGGCTGGAGTTACTCTCTGGTGAGAAGAGAAGATTAAGAGGAAGTTATGATAGATCTAGATAGTATGTAGAGAGAACCATTCCACTGGGAGAAGGATCAGAACAGATCCAAAGCGACTGTTAAAAGAACAAAAGACAAAGTAAGGGAAAGCTTTTTTTTGTTTAATGAATGATTTAGCTTACGCTGTCTGAGAGTATGTGAAAGACAGATTCAGTTGTGGCATTCAAAGGAAATGAGAGAAGTAATGCAATGGAAAAAATGTGCAGGGTTGGAGGAGTGTTGGACTAGCTGAATTGCTGTTTGCAGAGCATCACTATGGACCAAATAACCACCTCCTGTGCTATATGGAATGAAATAGTTGCAATTCAAAAATGACCATTTGGCCCATCATGACAATGTTGCCTCTTTGAATGATCCCTCCAATCAATCCTAGGCCTTTCCCCCATAGTCCTATGAAACTCTTCCTTTTAATGTGTTTATTTAACTCTTTTTTTGAAATTTGATTGAATCTATATTTACTACAGCCCATTTAGACAATGTATTTCACATTGCATCATACAACACTCCTTATTTGCCACTGGTTCTTTTGTCAATTATCTTAAATCTGCGTTTTCAGGTTGTTGGTCCATCTACCAATAGAAACCATTCCTCATTAGTTACCCTTTCAAACATCATGATCTAAATGCCAGCAATTTCCCAGGACACATTCTGTGTAAAATCTGCTCCTTGTTAGAACCGGAGAAACAAATTCCTGTATTTATTTGGTGTCTTGTATGATTTCAGGACATCACAAAACATTTACAATCAATGATGTTCGTTTGAAGTGAGTCACGATTGTAATGTAGGAACTATTAGAATGCATTAATAGATAATGCATGCACTATCTGTGTCAGAACATAAAGTTCTATCAACCAGGTACAGATCAGGGGTAGATATTTTCTAATTAACCTATTCAGAAATGTTATGACACACCTGCAGAGCAAGTGGAACTTGAACATAAATCTCCTGGCTCAGAGGTAGGGGCACTATCACTGCACCAGAAGACCCTTAGGTCAGGTATAGAAGCTAGGATTAATATGGGTCAGTATCACAGCACATGACGCAGTTTAATTGTTGACCAATCCAAGGTAAGTAAAGTGGACAACTTGATGAAAACCAATTTGGATAAGTATATGCTGTTGTTTTCCTTAGGGGAGAGAGGAGAAAATGCCAATGAAACCAACTGCTGTTATATTTTATCGCAACAAACACAGAAGAGATATTAATCATCCAGCAAAGTGAGATAGTTTTCATTGTTCCCCTTTCTGCTCAGGTATTACGAGGCTTTAATGGTCAAACCGAGTGAAAGGTTAGTCATAGATATTTACTGAGGCATTGCTAATGCCAGAATGGAGACAGATTGATGCCAATCTCTTTCTGTGTATATATTTGTATGTGTGTCTACACCACTGTCCTGGCCTATAAGCAACCATGTATATAGTATAGCAGAGCTTTCTATAGACTTCTGCAGATTTGTAGAGCTTTCTGTTCCCCAGATGCTCTTTTGCTTGTTTTTAGCCCAATGAGTTAATCGGGTGGAATTCAGTAAATGACATTTGAAATTTAAGTCTGCAGAAGCACATTTCCTTGTGCCGATTGTCAGTGTCCATTCTAATTTGTCTGTGGCACTCTTAAACTGTCTCCTGTGAATTTCTGCTATACAAAATCCTCTGAGGGCTTTGTAGAGAATCCTTGATTAAGCTGCCAAAAGTGTGTAAAACAGAATCCTAAGGTCATAAAAATACATCCGTTAAGCTTTCTTCACAGGCAGAACAGAGAAATATTTCCCAATCTAACAACAGGCAAATAAAACCAGTGATCAAACTCAAAGTGACACTAATCAGATATTTGAATGGATGACAGCAATCCAAGAAAGAGCTTTGTCACCATCTTCTCAAGGGCATTTAGAGTGAGCAACATCCTAACTTACCTCAATTCCACATTCCATGAAAGAAAAGAAAATCAGTTTTTTCCTCCACTCTGAATGGCTAATTATTCTGAAGTGTTATTAATTTAAGGGCAATTGTGATGTTATTTGAACGAAATCATTTTTATTTTACTGGAGAAGGCTAAAACAAATTAAACTAAAAACCAAAAGATGGGGTTCAAATTTCTGCCAGGAATGTGGACTATTTAATTCAAAAAGAGGGATGAAAAGAATTCCTGCAGCTTTAATTGTAGCAATGGATATATATTAATATGCAACTAAAGAATCAGCTTTACTAAAGCTGTTAATAAGTGGATCCAGTGATTATTGGCTTTTGTGTTTGCAGGTCATACAAGAATTCAGAGTTTGGATTCTTCTAATAGCTGTGTGAAGGACTAAGTGGGAAAAAATGTCCATGGTATATTAGCAATTTAGTCATCATGCATATATTGTCCCAGCTAGCATATCATCAATAAGCCTCAACAAAGCTTCCCGCAGCCCAGGCAATCATTACTAGTCATCACATTAGTAATTGCTTCACTTGCTATCCTATTAACTTGGCAAGTGCATTGTTCATTGTACTGTGTCATACAGATACTGGTGGTGTAGACTGGTAACTGGTGATTCAAGGCATAGGCAACCACAGCTTTGAGAACCCATCGCACAGTACCAGCAGAGTTGGAAACTCACGTTACACAAAGATACATCTCGCTTAGGCCTGAGTCACAATCGTGCCCAGGATCACCAGTTCACCTTAGATTTTCTTGAAATGAAAAGGAAACAAATGGTAAATGTTGGAAATGGAGAATCTGCAGAGAAAGTACAGCCAGAGATATTTTAATTATGCTTCTTCATAGAAAGAAGCATTTTGAGTATGCATCACTTTGTAACGGCGAGTATGTTAAGGTTTCACTGTTTTGTAATGCAATGTAAACTGTGTGCTATTTAATAGATGATGGATGAGAGATATTTTCGCCAGACTATAAATCCAGAGGCCCAGTAATGTTCTGGGGACTAGGGTTTGAATCATGCCTTCATGGATGGTGGAATTTGAATTCAGTAATAATCTGGAAATAAGAGTCTAGAATGATTGTGAAGCCATTGCCGATTGTTAGGGAGAATCCCATTTGATTCATTGATGTACTTTAGGGAAGAAAATCTGCCATTTGTACCTGGTCTGGCCTGCATGTGACTCCAGATTCACAGCAAGGTGGTTGACTCTTAACTGCCTCTGGGCAATTAGGGATGGTTAAGAAATGCTGTTACAGCCAGTGATATTCAGATCCATGAATGGATTGAAGAGAAATTAGTATTGCAAGTGTGTTCCTGGAATTCTGGGTTACGGAGAATCGTGGGTTTTGAGGTTTGTCTGAAATTAATCATTAACTTGTAAGTATCTCTGTAGCCACAGTGATTCCTTTTAAAACAGTTTTGAGACCTAGCTTTGGAAATAATGAGATTTTGTGTACATTAGTTGGGTTTTATGGCTGAACAAGATAGGTAAGCTCCAGTGTAGAAGGTCAAGAGTGGTTTCAAAGCTTAATGAAAACATCGATAACTTAGAGAGAGAGGTATGTTTTTGCTTTACCTTGAATTATTAGCATCCTGCGAAGTTCTTGGATGAAAGTGGCTATGTAGATCAATGTTCCTAAGAAAGGAAGAATATAGTAAAACTTGATTACTTTAGAGCAAAGTATCAGTTAGTCCCAGTCAAAAGGTGTTCTGATAATACCTTGAAGAGCTGAATATGGATACTTAATAGCTTTGGAATGAAGTTATCTGCAGTTCCAGTCTATTAGTTAAAGTCATAAATACCTTTAAACCTATTGAGGTTTTAGATACAGAATTCTAGTGTGAGTAGTGGGAGTGGAGTTTTTTTGGGAACTGTACTGGGAGTGCATTTTGACTATGATATAAAAGCTTTCCTTTTCAATTTATATAGGAGAACTTTATGATTAATGGGATTATATTTCTACTGTATGCTTTAAAATCTTTGAATTCGTGTTATAAATAATTTGTTTTATTCTATTTTATCTTAATTTATTTTCTTAATTGTTGAATTATTGTTGAAGCAAAATCTGCAGCATGGAACGCATTAAGTCTCAGCGAGAGACTACTTTGTTAAAATAAAAACAAACCACATTATGATCTGTCTAGCTCTGTTTCAGTCTGGGATCTGACCTGGCCAGTAATAAGATCAGCTGGATCATACCAATGACCAGTATGTCAGATTTATGTCCCTTCATAATAACAGACACCAGAAGTGCATATTCTTTCTTATCCTCACCTGGTCTTCACATGTGACTCCAGACCCATTGCAAGGTGATTGACTCTCACTGACTTCTGTAATGGCTTAGTAAACCACTCAGTTCAAGGGCAGCTAGGAACAGGCAATAAATTTTGGCCAGCCAGCAATGCCAATGTTTTGCGAGTGAATTTAAAAAAAAGCAACGGGAATCTCAAACGGGTGTTTCTGCATGATGACAGATATTGTTTCACAATATTAGACATCTTAGGTGTCAGATGTATGGGGTTTGAATTGTTTAATAATAGCAGGCATTTGGATGTGCACCTCAGGTTACCAAGCATCCATTTTATTATAAACTTCTCAATAACAATAGATCACCTGGGGGTGTACTCTTCATAAACGGTGTTTTGACTATGACCCTTACACACCATCCAGTGTCTCCGATGTACATGCTTTGAAAACAACTGACATTCGTGGTGTGTACCCGTTCCTCAAAACAGATACATCATTTTTATATCCATTTATAGTAAAGTTTTCTCACGTCTATGTCCCATCGTGACAAAAGAAATCTTTTCATCAAACACATGTCTTAGATGGATACGGCTTGGTGAAAACTTTTGGGGAGTTCAGGTGTACATTACTTTCCAGCAATGGGCATTCCGAACTGTACCACCTTTGTCCAAAGACTAACTGAATCCCCTTTGTCTATAACCTCAATGTATCTCATCTATCAGTGATCTAAATATGTCCCTTGTCTATAATCTAATTATACCCACTCTGCATAGAGTCTCACTGTGTCCCCTCAATGTGTGGTCTCAATATGTGGTCTCAGGTCAGATACCCTCCGACAGGGTAACGCGTTTAGTAGACTTTCTCATTCCTCTGCGGTGAATACCTGGTGTCAATCTCAATGATAAGTCAATGGATGAATCTGCGTTAAGAGACCACCTGCCTGGAGTGATCACCTGATGTCTGTCCCAGACGTTGTCATTACAGGCAGGTTTCACAGTGTTGGTATGGATGACCTGATCACAGCAGGAGCTGCAGGCACTAATGTCACAGACATTCCTAAGACCTTGTTTTAGCTTCATTTATTTTGTTTTGTTTTCCAGGTCGCGATTTGGCCAGCACGACTCTTCCTGGCTACCCTCCGCATGTGCCCCCTGCTGCTCAGGGCAGTTACCCAGCCCCAACACTGACAGGAATGGTGCCCGGTGAGTGTGGATTCCAGCTTTTGGAGTAGGGCACTGGGCTGAGGTGAACTCTCTGAAATGTTTCAGTTTCTGTGTGCGTCAGTAGAGAAAAGGATATCTGAAGCAGTTACTGGCTGAAAAAGCGCTGGGAAAAGGAACGAAGACACTGGTCTCATTAACCTCTATGCAGTTAGACACTTCTCCACAGGGATAAAACACTTAGATACATCTCTAATATTTCTTCTTTCACTTAACTGTCAGATTTAGTAATCTCCTGGGATGTTCAACATTCAGCGACAGAAAAGGGTTTGGTGTTCAAGATTGTGATGTGGGTAGAAAATCTGGTCATTAAACAGGACTCAGAAGCCCAGCTGTCCTTTAAGAAGACCGGTAATTTGTTTTTAATGAAAACATGCATTTTATTTTTAAATGACCCTTAACAAATTAGTTTTCAGTGCTATTTATTAATGATATAGCTCAGTATTACATGAACAATAATAAGCCAAACATTAGTTTACTGACTGACTGCAAAACCAGTGTCTGCAGCAAAATAAGGAGGTCACATTTTTGAAAATAAGGACTTAAATGGGCTAAAGGAACAAAGGAGCCTGGGAGTACAAATACACAAATCACATTACACAACTTATAAGACCATGAAAAATGAATCACAGAATTGTTTGAGCACGTTTATTTGTAGAAGGATAGAATTTGAAAAGTAGAGAAGCTATGTTAGATGTGTATCAAGCCTTGATTATCTCACATTTTAGATACTGTGCACAATTGTAGTTGTCATATCATATAAAGGATATGAAGGTATTAGACAGACTGTTGAGAAGGGTTTTTTAAAAACAGTGATGGCACTGGGAATATAAAGTTATACCTATCAGAAAAGAATGAAGTGGTTGAATCTCTTTTCCTTTATGATAAGGCTGACTGATGACCTATTGTAGGTATTTAAAATATGAAAGGTTCTGATAGATTAGACACCAAGAGAGCACTTCCATTGCAGGGGAGGAGCAAAATTAAAAGTCATCAGTGTAAGATAGTCACCAGCAAATCAAGTAGGAAAATCTGGAGAAATGTATTCACCCATGTGAAACCCAGTACTGTAAGGATAGGCATATGAGATAGAAAGGAAATGCTGATAAATGTTAGGTGAGGAAGAATGGAGAAGAAGGAGTAAGTGGAGCTTAAATATTGGCATTAGCTGAATTGCTTGTTCTTGTATTACATATTCTACTTACTTTCTGTATCTGATGTTCTCTTTATTTGTGTCTCAATTCTGTAGGTGTCTCCCTGTACATTTTTTCTTTGTTTTTCTTCCTTTCTTCCTGTGGTTTCTATCTACAATGCCTATCTATCTTCCATTTAGTCTTTGAATGCTGACAGGCCCAGAATTAGTGGTGATAGAAAATAATGATCAACAAACAATAAAAAAAACATAGTAATGTCTCTAAAGTTTGTGACAAATACAAACCTTGAAAATTTGTCCTGAATAGTCCTGAGGGCAGCAGACACTATTGCAGTGCTAATCATTAATACTTTACAAGCTGAAATTGTGCTTTGTGTTTTCATGAAGCTTTTAATTGAGAGTCTTTTCATTTTGCTCATACATGGGATATGGGCAACATTGGCTTTGCCAGGAATTTTCCTTGAATTTGTGTTAACATAATGAATTGAAATGAAATCACTCTGCAGAATTCACATCTCACTCCCACTTTAAGGCAGGCAGAAATTATTCATTAAAACTTGCTTGTTTGAATCCCACTGTCCTTTCTCTGTCTACCTTGTAGTATACAAGGGCAGATCTTACATATGTGTTCTCCCTCTCTGGAGTCTTACTCATATGTGTCAAGAATTAATTTTGCCCATAACTTTCAATATGTTATGGGCCATTCCATTTACAATTCATTGTAGGTGCCACCTACAATTCCTCACTTTCACAGCACATTGGTGAAGCACAAGGCTACAGAGACTGAAGGTAGAATTATTCACAGGAATCCAGTCTGCTTTAAAACTGTGTCCACTTTTCACATTTGACGATTTCAATTGGAAAAGGAAATCAGAATCAGAGCTAAGAAGATGCTCAATTTGCTGTGAGTTTGTCTGACATTACTGAGACGAATTTCACCTGCATTCGATCCAAATGCTTTTACTGTGTGCTGTCAATTAACAGATTTGTTTATTTTCACCAACAAAACCTCTTCTTTTAAAAGAAAGTCACTTTAAGATGAGAAAAACATTATAACCAAAGGCAATCAATGTAATGTAAGTGTTCATCAAATTAGGAATAAATCGTTTTAGAAATTTCTGTGCATTTGTAATAACAAAATTACCATAATTTACTCATTAATAGAGTTAGATCAGTCAAGCATTTTTTTTCAGAATGTGCGAGAACTCAGTGCTACAGTCTGCTGGCAAGTTAAGCAATGTGAAAATTAGCATGCAAATGGTTCCAGTTCCACAGTTGAGCTGTCAGTTCCACATTTGCTAGCCTGTTCATTTGAAATCCTTGTCAGATTTCCCATTCTGAAGTATTTATGTCCAGAAGAGGCATTTTTAGGGCACTTCATGAAAGACAGTTTGGTTAGTTTCAGTCAAATAAATCAGTCACATCAACTTGTACCGTGGTACAGTTTGTTGACAGGGGCTAGATTGTGGGGATTTGAGGGGAAAGAACCTTTGAGCCTCTCCACCAAACTTGACTGGAATGACAATGATGGTGTTTAGGAAAAGGTGACTGGTCAATGACTTATTAAAGCTGCACGACAATAAGAAGAATCTCAGTGAAGAGGATCATCAATGGCTACATTGATGCTTTTTTCAAATTAACCAACAATAAAATGCACTCATTAAATATTCTAGCCTTGTCCTGCACCTCTAAATGTATATCACCTTCTTTGTTCCTAAATAGAAACCACTCCACTGCTTACTGTTCACATGCTGGAAGACAGTGTTGGGGTTCCATTTTGTATTGAACGCCACTCTATCTTCATTTTTTTTTTTGCTTGTCATCTTTACCTTTCAACCTATTGTATTTTACATGGTCCTCACTTCAAACATTCACCAGACGTGCATCATATGCATTTTTTTTCAGCCATTATGATCTTTCTCCCTTATCATGTAAGGAGCCCTGTTTTTGGTTTCCTTCACTTTTGTGCGTGTTGGTATGAACTTCGCTTGAATTTGAAGCATCTCTTCCTTTTTAAGATCACAGCTGGATCCCTTCTCACTGCAACAAAATTAGTTGGCTTCTAATCTAGATATTCTACTTTCTGTAGTTTCCTTTTATCTCTTTTATGAATCTAATGATATAATGATAACTTTTACACAAATGTTTCCCCCAGGTGCCTAGCTTACCTCATTTCCCAGTACCATATCTAGCAATGCTTCTTTTTTGGGTGGTCTGGGAGATATTGACCAAGGATACTCTCCTGAAATTAAAGTCTCCCACTATCATACAGTTCTTGCACATACCTGATGAAGAGCTTATGCTCGAAATATTGACACTCCTGCTCCTCGGATGCTGCCTGACCGGCTGTGCTTTTCCTGCACCACACTTTTTGACTGTGATCTCCAGCGTCTGCGGTGCTCACTTTCTCCTCTCTGTGATTTCACTGCCAATTTGCTCCTCTAGCTTTGTCAGGTTTTTTTTGGAGCCTATTTTATTTCTCATCTCTAACCAAATGGGTTCTGACCTTGTCTCCACATGGTCTTTCCCTTTTCCAACACTTATCAGTACTACTTCCTTTTCTTCTTGTCTATCTGTTCTGAACACTTTATATCCTTGAATAATAGGCACAAGATACTCACCACTTTAAGCTATGCTTCTTTAATGGTTTTACATTATCTTCTCATGTAGCTATTTGTACTTGAAGTCCATCAAACATATTTACCACACTTTTCTGTGTGTATGTATATGCATGTTAAACCTGTTGGGGTGTGCTGCATTGTCATTCTTGGTCTGTTCCTGTTTGATATGGAACTATTCTCTTCAATAGCACTGCCTGACACACTCACTTTATGCGCCTCATTCCTTTCCTACTTGTGTAGCTAGTGCCCATTCTCTGTCAATTTAGATTAGATTAGATTAGATTAGATTACTTACAGTGTGGAAACAGGCCCTTCGGCCCAACAAGTCCACACCGACCCGCCGAAGCGCAACCCACCCAGACCCCTACATTTACCCCTTTAACCTAACACTACGGGCAATTTAGCATGGCCAATTCACCTGACCCGCACATCTTTGTGACTGTGGGAGGAAACCGGAGCACCCGGAGGAAACCCACGCAGACACAGGGAGAATGTGCAAACTCCACACAGTCAGTCGCCTGAGTCGGGAATTGAACCCGGGTCTCTGGCGCTGTGAGGCAGCAGTGCTAACCACTGTGCCACCGTGCCGCCCAATTTAGTTTAAACCCTCCCAAAGCACATGTGAACCACTCCATGAAGACAATGGTCCCAGTCCTGTTGAGGTACAACCTGACTTCCTTGGAAAGGTGCCTGTTGTCTCCAAGATCTGAAACTTACCCTTGTGGGCCATGCTCAGCTCTACTTTCATGTCTGCACCCTAAATCCCTTGACTTCCTTGTCTATCAAAAATATATCTAACACAGTCTTTAATAAATTTAAACATCCAGCCTCCACCACCTTCTGGGGAAGAGAATTCCACGGATAGCAACACTTTGAAAGAAAGAAATTCTCCTCATCTCTGTCTTATAAGGGAGTCCTCTTATTCTTAAACAATGTCTCGTAGCTTAAGCCTCCTCCACATGAAGAAATGTTGTCCGGATCCATCCTATCCAGGCTTCTCAAGAAATTATTTATTTCAGGAGGATCAACTCCTATTCTCCAAAATTCCAATGCTCAAAGGTGCAACTTATCCTGCCTTTCTTGTTAAGGTAAGCCTTTCATCCCAGAAATGAGTCAAATTTTTGAATTGCTTCTAAAGAAATAATATCTTTTACCATCCCAATGCTCCAGATATGGAATCACCAATGTCCTAACCTCTGCATTAAAGCTTTTCTAATTTATATTCCTTTTCCCATTGGACTGAAGTGCACCACAATTTTTGGCTTACTCCCTTCCCTTTGCACCCCTGAAGGGTGTCACGCTGCCTCACAGCGCCACGGACCCTGACTTCAGGCAACTGTCTGTGTGGCTGTCATTCTCCACGTGTCTGCGTGGTTTCCTCCGGATGCTCCGGTTTCCTCCTCCAATCCAAAGATGTGCAGGTTAGGTGAATTGGCCTTGCTGAATTGCCCAAAGTGTTAGGTGAATTAATCAGGGTAGGGGAATGGGTCCTTGTGGGTTACTCTTTGGTGGGTTGGTGTGGATTTGTTGGGCCAAATTTGTTGTGCCTGTTTCCATACTGTAGGGAATCTAATCTAAGAATATTCAGCACCCTCTCTATGGTACGTTTTAGTCTGGTACTGAGAAGAAAATACACTATATGGCATACACAAACACAGAAGTACCTGTGTGATCTCCTGAAGTATGGAATCTGTTGTGTGATAAATCCTCACCACTGCTCACTATGTTGTATGAGAAAGCTAGATTCATGGTCACCATAAGGTGGTTTTATTGTCACTGTCCAACTTTCAAGTTTGGATTTACAGGGCCCACTTAGTTTAGTGTGATAAAGGAAAATCAGAAGGTAGTGTCATGAGGCAGGCTCTTATCTTAAACATCATGTAGTTTATTGCATGATAATGATTAGGTATAAGTTACTTTGGTATAATAGACTTTGTTACTAAAACCATGAGGGGACCTAGATGGCTTGTCGATTTCATTTGTCATCCAGAGCTGATTTCCCACCAAATCCTTCTAATGCTCCACGGAATTAACACTTTCGGAAGTAAATACCTTATACAACTGGATTAGCTTTAACAATTGCAGTTGCATCTTTGCTGTTCCATTCTGTTTAGTGCCTTGCACACTGGTGCCATTCTCTGGACTGGCCTCTTTCGGGTCATCACCATTGCAAGTTGTCTCTAACACTGAGTATCTATTTGTGAGTGACCCACACCCTCATACTTACCTACTGCCTCCTGCTATTCTGGATGGCCATCAGCTACTATCTTGACCTCCCAATGCCTGTAGGTTCCTGGAACACATGATACATGAACATTTGATCATTCCAGATGCTCCGTAGTGACACTGGCTATATGTCAAATTTGGAAATCCTGAGCTTGAGGTTAAGTTCCTGGAGACACTTCGTACACATGTGGTCCCCCAAGATATGTGAAATATCCTGAAACTTTACACAGTGCATGAATTGCAAGCAACAGCATTCAGATTCCCTTACATGATGTAAAAACCCTCTCTATTCCCTTTTTGTCAATTGGTTCATAACCTTTTTAAACAATCAATATTAGTTAATACCTCTAGACTTGCTCCATGTACTTATTTTTATAAATGCAAACCTGATTGAAGTGTTTAATTTCCAGCACCTAATCTGACCTCAGTTTAGAAAGCAAAAAGAGGAAAGTGCTTACCAACACATGACTTATTTTCTTCTCTGTAAGGTCATACTTGCATTTTCTTTTGAATGATGTCTGAGGACTATAAAGCCATGCATTCACCACACAATCTTTTATAGCTGCTGCAAGTCCCTCTCTGCTCTCTCCTAAGCTTGCTTCCAGAATGGTAAGAGTGAGGGGCAGTAACCAAGAGGTCCATCACATTGCCTCCAGCTTTCACTTCATGCCAGATAGCAGGATGAGGGTATGCAGGAAGTTGAGAAGGCTGGGGCTGCTGTCATCTTTGAAGACCTTGATAATAACCAAATACCATGGCCAATTTGTGGTCAATCCAAGGATTGTGAGCACAATTTCTGCAAAGGAGTATGGGACAAAGTTGGTATGGCTGGTTGTTTTTCTCTCTCTCTCTCTCTCTCTTTCTCTCTATCCCTTGTAACATGTGGCTGCTACTTGCCAGAGACAGAGAAGAATGCTATGAATTGGGTGTGCTGTATCTGGGTGATGGTTATTTATCTGGAGGAATGTGAAGCCAGTTGGTGTAAGGCTGGCAGAATTGGAAGGTGTGAGAGTGAGCTGGAATATTTGTGTGTTAAGGTTGAGTCTTGGGTGGGTAGTGGAAGTGTGGTATCATTGGATTGTGTGAGAAATTGGTAATCTGGTGGCTATTCATTGACGTTGATCATATCTGTGAGGTCATGAACATCTTCGAGCACAAATCCAGGTCCTCATGACTACATTCTGGGCATTCATTTCCTTTGCCACCTGCTTCAGCTGTTTAGCAATGACAGCCTCCTGTTTCCAGAGTGGCCTCTCTTTTGGAATGTACATCTGTGACGAGTGCCTCCAGAGTGAGATCACCACATCTTGAAGGCCTCTCCTTGAGTTGGTGCTCTGGTTTCCCTCAGAATCACTCGCTGACAGCTTTTAGAGGTGCAGCTGCTGTTAAGAAGGATAGCCTGTCTTTAAGAACAGAAGACTGGTTATACTGAGGAGCCAGCAGCATGGGGAATGCTCAGCCCCATGCTACATTCATTTGAATTACATAACAACAAAACAATTGTGTACTGTCAAACTACAATAAAAATGATGAGGGCCAGGTCTCAGATCAGACTCCGACCCTTGCCTCCCCCCCCATCTCAAATTTGCAGGGTAAACCGATTTTTAGCCAAGTAGTTCTAATATTTTTTTGGTGTTGTCTACAAAACATTAACCACAAATATTGCTGCAATGAAACAAGGTCCAATACTATTACATTTTTTATTCATTTTTACTTAAAATTCTTTGGATAATCATAATATATTAACAGCCTTGACCTGAGCTGAAGTGTGCAAAATTAATTGATAAAGATGGCATATAAGGCTGGCAACAAAACAGTGCCAACTAATCTGGTCATGAAAAGAATCTCACATATGTACAAATAATATAAAATAAGGTGTTTGAAACTTATTGGAGATATTTTTAATTTAACTGTTGGGTTAATTTCTATTGAAATCTACAGCATCTGTCTTTCCCATTGTAGTGATTGTAACGAGGTCAGCCAGGTGACCTCATAGAATATGAGTTCCCTGATTGTGGCTGTTAATATGGTCCAGTCAGCGAGCTCTGGCTGACTGGTATAAACAGGAGTCAGACAGCCTGTTCACTCTGAGAGCTAGTTCTGAGGGAGTGGATCTGTGTCAAGGACTCTCCATGTGTAAAATAAAGGGTGACTTGGAGATATTGGCCTCTGCGGATTTATTTCAGTGGTGACGGGAGAAAAGCTTGCTCCAGAAGAAATTTGCTCGTAACAGTTGTCTTTGAGTTGGGGCAAGCATTTCTGGCATCGTGCTGTTATTTCAGAAGACTGACCCATTCGATCCTGCCATCAAAGATTAGGCATGGTATGATATGTTATCTTTTATGTTGCTGCTGTTAAGTGGATTCAAGACAGCAAAGACCTACTAGACCTAAATTGAATAACGAAACTCATTAGCCAAGACTCCGGAGACTGCACACCCTGGAAATTTCACATACATCTGGTTTGGAACAGTTAAATTGCTTAGCAACATCCAAATCCGAACCAATCAAAATAAATGTCTAGTTAAATGGTCACCTGGTTCAAATGAAGTCAACGCGGTGCGGCCGTGTCAGTGGTCACAGAACCAGCCTTTAACAAAATTCGTTCTGGATTCTAAGTTTGCACAAAGCCGCAGCCATACTGAGAACCTATATGGGGGAACCTTTATAGTTTAAGGGTACAACTTTGGTTCTGGCCTCTTTGGTTCAGTTACCAACGTTTGTAGTAAAAGGCTTGGGCCTAAGCTTAATGGGGTGAAATTGGTTGAGAAAGATTCACCTTGTGGATGATGGTGAACATTTTACAAAGTCTACCCCAGGTCGCCACTTATCTAATGATGTGCTAATAACAGGGAAGACCAATAAGGAGCACTTAGAGAACTTGGATACAGTGATTAGATGTTTTTCTCAGGCAAGCATATACCTTAGAAGGAAAAGATGTGTGTTCCAAGCACCCCAAGAGACCTACTTGGGCTGCAGAGTCAACAAGATTGTATTACGCCTGTTGGAAGATAAAGGGAAGGTAATCAAAGGTGCCCCACCTCCCATGTCTGTACCAGAGCTTAGGTGGGCTGGTAAATTATTACGGGAAGTTCACACATAACCTGACATCCATTCTGGCATCTTTGCATCAACTTTTTTAAAAAACAGGGTTAGCCTTGGAAATGGTTGTATAGCCAAACAAGGCTTTCAGGGAAGTGAAGAAACAGTTATCATCCTCTAAGATGTTGACTCTCTATGCGAGATCTGGTATTGACATACGATGCCTCCCTGTATGGCAGCAAGGTAGTATTAGCTCATAGGTGGCCCAATGGAGAGACATGCTCAATAATATTTGCATCCAGGGCTTTGGCTAATGCAGAGCGTAAAATACTTCCAGATAGAGAAAGAAAGTTTAGCAATCATATTTGGAGTCAGGAAGTTCCACCAATACCTTTACAGACATAAATTTGTTGTAATAACGAACCAAAAGCCCCTGCTAGGTCTATGTAAAGAGAAAAATGCAGTGCCACCCATAGCTTCAGGCCGAATTCATGGGTGGGCTCTAATTCTAAGTGCGGACAATTATAAGTTGGAGCATCATGATCCAATGGTTTGATAGAAAGAACAGTTCAAACTTTGAAGGTGGGTATAAAGAAACAGCCTACACCTTCACTAGACACCAAACTGTCCTGGTTCCTGTTTGCTTATAAACTCTAAGAAAGATGTACCAGTGCCAAGGACTGTCCACGTGTGAATAAGGGGTGACTCGGTGATAGGATTCCAGCCTCTGTGAAGTTACTCTGTTTCATTTGACTGAAACTACTGCAAGTGTGTTCAGTGTTTTATATTTGTTAATTGGAAATCGTTCCCTGCATTGAGTCTACACCAACCGTCCTGCATTTCCCATGGACAATCCACCTAACCTACCATCTTTTGGCTGTGGGAGGAAACTGGAGCACCCCAAGGAAATCTGCATAGACACAGGGAGAAAATGCAAACTCCACACAGACAGTGACCCAAGGCTGGAATCAAATCTGGATCACTGGAACTGTGAAGTAGCAATGCTAACCACTGAGCCACCATGCCACCCAATAAAGAACTTATATTTTTAATAATTCCCTTCATGGGCATAGACGTAAATTGCATCATAGCCAAGAAGATTTTAAAATGCAGTCACTGTTGAAATGTAAGACATTTTGACAGAACGTATCGATGTATAAAGGCTAAGCTTCTCTTGACAAGTCTGACTAGTTGGGAATGTGGGTCAGAGATGAAGCTTTATAACTTCAGCACTACTCTGATCTGAGACCCTCTTCAAATGTACACTTGTCTCCTGGCAACCTCAACTAAAAACACAGATGTAAAGGGTTGCAATTCCACCATAGCCAGCTGTGAATCTGCATCCAAATAAATCTAGTGATATATTGGTTGTAACCAGGAAAATGACTATGAAAGCTTTTGAGTTTTTGTAAAAAAACAAATTGATCCACTAAGATTCACAGGATTTCCTTGACAATGGTGCCTTTTGGGAGAGTTGGCAGCAAAATATGAGAAGTGCTCAAGATGAAGTCCCTCCCACAACAAATATAAGATGTTGTATTTGCCTCTGGCTAGACGTGACTCCGTAGGTGTTTTGTTTTGGCAACGTTTAAGGATAAGGCAAGTTTCTTGTGTGCAAATTGAAGGAATCCAGAGTCACTTGGAAATCATGGAGCAGCATGTATACAGATTCTGCAGTCATCCACAAACTGGAGAACATTTATGGCCAGTTTAGTTTTGGTCTGGAGGCAACCGAGGTTAAAGAGCTTTACGTCTAGGAGGTATTTAATATGCACATGAGAAGGCAGTTGATATTTCATAAGGTGAATCAGAGTTGTTATGGTGCAGAAAGAGGCCATCCAACCCGTAATGCTTGCACTCATTCTCTGAGTATTTTAACATTTTGTCAAACTCCTATATTTTCTGTTTCTATTTAAATAATTATGCACTGCCCGCTTGAATGCCTCAATTGAACTAGCCTCCATGCCATTTCCAGCCACTGTATTTCAAACCCCAGCTACTTGCTGTGTGGAAAATATTTTTTTCTTGCCTAAAATTTACCTCTTTTGTAAAATACTTTAAAACTGTGCCTGGAGGTTCTCGATCCATTTCCAAATGGAAGTTGTTTCTCTCTATCCACTGTCCAGACAATTTATGATTTTGAAAACTTTTATCAAATCTCCCTGTGGCTTTCCCTCTCTTAAAAAGAAGTCTCAACTTCTCCAGTATTTCCTCATCCCTGGAACCATTCTCGTAAATCTCTTTCCAACATGTTCACATCCTTCTAATAGTATGGCACTCTGAACCGCACACGATATTCCAGCTGAGGTTTAACCATTGCCAGATGTAATTTTATCATAACCTCCCTGTTTTCATACTCTATACTTATAATAATGAGGCCTATAATGTTGCATGCTTTAAAATCAGCTCTCTTTCTCTCCTGCCACTTTTAATGATTGATGTAGATATACAGCCAGGCCTTTCTGCTCCTGCACACTCTTTAGAATAGTACCTTTTAGATACTTTCCAATCAACCTGTTCAGTGATGTTATTACACATCTTTAGAGCAGATGGGACTTAAAATCAAGTCTCCTAGCCCTGAGGTAGGGACTCTACAACTGTGCCTTTTATACAGTCTCTCCATGTTCTTTGCATCAAAGTATGTCAGCTCACACTGCTCTGCCTTGAATTGCCCATTCTGCCAATGTGTCAATGATTTCTTGAAGTTCTATGGTGTCCTCCCAAGTTTTATTGTCTACAAACTTTGAAATTGTCCACTGCACACAAAGGTAGATAACAGATAAAGCAAGGATCCAAGTACTGATCCCTGGGAAACTCCATGACAAACCTTCTTCCAGCCCAATAAATGCCATTGACCATTTCTGCCTGTTTCATATTGCACCAGAGAGTCATACAGCATAGAAATAGCCCCTGCGGTCCAACTAATCCATGCTGACCATGTTCCCAAACTAAACTAGTCTCACTTGACTACATTTGGATCTTTTCCCTCCAAACCTTTCCTATTCATGAATTTATCCAAATATCTTTTAAATGTTGTAACTGAACCTGCACCCACCACATTCTCTAGCAGTTCATTCCACACATGAACCATTCTCTGTGTAAAATAAAAAGTTGCCCTGCATGTTCTTTTTAAATCTACCTTCTCTCACCTTAGGAAAAACAGCCCCTAGTTTTGGACTCCCTGACTCTAGGGAAAAGACCCTTGTTATTCACCTTATTTATCCCCCTCATGATTTTATAAACCTCTATAGGGCCACCCCTCAACCTCCTGTGCTCTAGTGAAAAAAGGTACCAGCAACATCTTGTTATATCCCTTCTGAACCCTCTCCAATTTAATAATGTCATTCCTATAGCAGAATAGCCAGAATTGTAAACAGTACTCCAGAAGAGGCCTCACCCACATCCTGTACAGAATCAACTTGGCTTCCCGACTCCTATACTCAAAGATCTGAGCAATGAAGGCAAGCATGCTAAATGCCTTTTAACCACCCTATCCATATGTGATGCAAAATTCAAAGAATTACGTACCTGAACTCCCTCGGTCTCTATCCTACAAATCTACCCAGGAGTCTACTATTAATTGTACAAGTCTTGTTCTTGGTTGTTTTACCAAAATGTAGTTTCTCTCATTTATCCAAATTAAACTCCATTTGCCCTCCTCAACCCATTGACCCAAATGATCAAGATCTCTTTGTAATCTTAGATAACCTTCTTCACTGTCCACTATACCACCAATATTGGTGTCATCAGCAAACTTACTAATCATGTCTCCTAAATTCTCATTCAAATCATTAATATAAATGACAAACAAAAGTGGACCCAGTACCAAACATTAGTTACAGGCCTCTAGTTGAAAGAAACAACCCTCCACCACCATCCTCTGTCTCCTACCATCAAGCCAATTTTGTATACAATTACCTTTTGTCATTTACATAAATGATTTGCATGCGAGCATAAGAGGTACAGTTAATAAGTTTGCAGATGACACCAAAATTGGAGGTGTAGTGGACAGCGAAGAGGGTTACCTCAGATTACAACAGGATCTTGACCAGATGGGCCAATGGGCTGAGAAGTGGCAGATGGAGTTTAATTCAGATAAATGCGAAGTGCTGCATTTTGGGAAAGCAAATCTTAGCAGGACTTATACACTGAATGGTTAAGTCCTAGGGAGTGTTGCTGAACAAAGAGACTTTGGATTGCAGGTTCATAGCTCCTTGAAAGTGGAGTCGCAGAGCGTCGGAGGCTGAGGGGTGACCTTATAGAAGATTACAAAATTATGAGGGGCATGGATAGGATAAATAGGCAAAGTCTTTTCCGTGGGGTTGGGGAGTCCAGAACTAGAGGGCATAGGTTTAGGGTGAGAGGGGAAAGATCTAAAAGAGACCTAAGGGGCAACTTTTTCACGCAGAGGGTGGTACGTGTATGGAATGAGCTACAGAGGAAGTGGTGGAGGCTGGTACAATTGCAACATTTAAGAGGCATTTGGATAGGTATATGATAGGAAGGGTTTGGAGGGATATGGGCCAGGTGCAGGCAGGTGGGACTAGATTGGGTTGGGATATCTGGTTGGAATGGACGGGTTGGACCAAAGGGTCTGTTTCCATGCTGTAGATCTCTATGACTCTATGTGGAACCTTGTCAAAAGGCTTTACTAAAGTCCATGTAAACAATGTCTACCACTTTACCCTCAACAATCTTTTTGATTTCCTTTTCAGCCAATTTTGTAGGCATGTGCCTTTTATTCTATGACATACAGCTTTCCTCGTAAAGATCTGTTGCATGGCACTGCATACCTTTTGGAAATACACGTACACCACATGAACAGTCCTATTCTCATCATCCTCTCTCTTGCCTGTTCAAGTTTGACATGATTTTCCCTTGATCAAGCCATGCTGTTTCTTCTGAATCAATCCACATTTTTACAAGTGACTATTCACTTTACCCTGAATAGCTGTTTCCAGAAGTAACCCCATCACTAATTTAAAGCTGACTGGTTTGTAATTGCTGGAACAGACTTTATAACCTTTGTTGAACAGGAACATAATGTTTGCAACCCCCTGGACACCAGCCCCGCATCAGTTAAAATTGAAAGATTGTGGCCAGTATCTCAGCAATCTCCATTCTCTTTCCTTCAAAATCCTTGGATGCAACTCATCTCATCCTTTATCAACTTTAAGCATCCACAGCTAATCCAGTACCACTTCCTTATCTGTTTTAAATCCTTCTAATGACAGAGTTTCCTCCTCAGTCTCAATTATCTGGATAGCATCTGCTTCATTGGTAAAGAGAGAATACAAGTATTTATTTAAGACCTCAGCCATGGCTGTTGCCTCCATGTGTAAATCCCTTTTTTAGTCACAAGTGGACCCTGAGTCCTCTTCAGGGCACACGCCCGAAACGTCGATTCTCCTGCTCCTTGGATGCTGCCTGACCTGCTGCGATTTTCCAGCAACACATTTTCAGCTCTGATCTCCAGCATCTACAGTCCTCACTTTCTCCTTCCTGAGTCCTCTTACCAGCCTTTTACTATTGATGCGCTTCTCGAAGACTTTGAGATTTCCCATTGTGTTAGCTACCAGTTTTTTTTTCATATTCCCTTACCGCTTTCCTTATTTACTTTCCCACTTCACTTTTGAACCTTCTTTATTGAGCTTAGTTCTCAACTTCATATTTATTACCTTGTCTTAAGCACACAATTTCTTCTTTAACTTAATTTCTATCTCCTTTATAATCAAGGAGCTTTTGATTTATTTGTCCCATCTTTCCCTTTAGAGGGAATATATCTTGACTGTGGCTAAACCATCCCTTTTTGAAGGTAGCTCAGTATTCAGCTACTGCTTCTCCAGCCAACCTTTGGGACTCTATCCAGTCCAACTCTGTTTATGCCCCTTTGAAGTCTCCCCTCTGCCAGTTGAAGATGTGTGACTGGTTAATACCTTTGCATGAGTCATTGAACCAGAGAACGGAATGATGCTATTTTCAAACATGTGCCAGCTTGGCTCAGTGGTAGCATAATTATTGAGCACAGATGATCCAGACAGAATCTGTCTCCTGGATCTGATTTCCAATCAATGGTCTGTGTTTGAGAGAAGTTTATGACTGTGTGAACAGAGGAAAAGTGACCTGAATGTTAAGCACTACATTTTTTTGCTGATTGATATGAAGACTGGAAATTCATGAGGAAGTAAGGCCAACTTTTCTGCAATTAATATTAGACTTGACATTAACTTGTAGCCTCAAGCTGAATTCTAGGGAATTTAATCCACAGACTGTGCATATAGTGGTATCAGTGCTTTGTTATAGTCCATCAGTGTGACATGATGGAATGACAGTGGTGCATTTTGGGAGTTGTAGTCCATCAGTGTGACATGCAGTGAATGAAGCTCATGTAGTTTGGGAGTTGTAATCCATCACTGTGACATGTACTGAGTGAAGCTGGTGGACTTTGGGAATTCACCATTTGACGAGCCATTGATTACAGTCAAGGAACAGGCGGCCAATGCAAGCTAAATGTTGTAGTTTTTAAAAATTATCCATGGGATGTTGCCATTGCTGGCAAAGGCAGCATTTGTTGCTCAGCCATGACTACTCTCGAAGCAAAGCTTTCCAGGTTTCACATGATAAGTCAGTATTTACCAGAAACTGAACTGGGCTAACCAGATAAATGCAGTGGCTACAAGACCAGACCAAAGAATAGGAATCCTGCATTGAATAACTCATCTCCTGGCTCACCAAAACCAGTCCACCAGCTACAAGGCACAAATCAGGAGTATGATGGATAACTGCAGTTCTGACAACTCTCAAAAAGCTTGATACCATCCAGGACAAAGCAGCCCATTTGGTTGGTACGCCATTCATAAACATTCACTCCCTCAACCACTGACACTGAGGAGCTGTATAGTGAACCATATACAAGATGCGCTACAGAAATTCACCAAGACTCCTTGGACAGTACCTTCTAAACTCATGACCACTATCATCTAGAAAGGCAGCAAGTAAGTGGGACACCATCACCTGCAACATCCCAGAGAAACCATTCATTATCCTTACTTGGAAATATCCTTTGTTATATCGAAGACTTGGAACTGCCTCCCTGCCAACATTGAGAGTATACCTATGTCAAATGGACTGTAGTGGTTCAAGAATTTAGTCTAACACCACCTCTTAAGGGCAACAAAAATGGTCAATAAATGTTGGCTGAGATAATGACACCCAACTACCCTGAATGAATTAAAAACTGGCTCCCACAGACTGCACACAAAGGCGCTTTCAATAGAGGTAGAAGTCACATGTCTATAGCAAGCCAGTGATTACACCAAGGATGCAATTACATTTCTCCGTTATTATGAGTAAAAAACATACACCATCATTTAAAATTACAACTTATGCAAGCCAGTCAATACATGCAGAAGATCACAAAGAAAAATTATCATTCATTGGCAAAGACAATGAGTTAACTCAAGT
Organism: Chiloscyllium plagiosum; assembly: GCF_004010195.1. NCBI lineage: Eukaryota > Metazoa > Chordata > Chondrichthyes > Orectolobiformes > Hemiscylliidae > Chiloscyllium > Chiloscyllium plagiosum. Next base: position 140,230,890 of record NC_057711.1, on the reverse strand, counting down.
CAGTTCCATTTTTTCCTCAGTCTCTGCACATGCACTTCATGCATAGTCTTTAAGTTGTGCAGTTGTCCTGTTGACATACTTGTGCATTGTTGTTGGCTGTTCCTGTGATATTTGTTCATTCCTAGGGTGATGTTTCTTCCTTGTTTTCATGGTGAGGGCTGTTACTGTGCTAACTCTTGTTGCTGATCCATTTCTGTTGCTGTGGTACAGTGGACCTCTGGGATTTATATTGTTCTGTACTCTGTGCACTATAAGAGCACCTGTTCCTGATTCACTTGTTGCCTGCAGTGAACATACAGCTTCTCTAGTTGTATGTAGGTGTTTGCAGTACAACAATGTATCTGTTACAATATGTAAATGAGCGAGATGGCAACTGTTCTCCATAGACCTCGAGTGGATTGAACATTTGCTCTATGACTGGTTAGCCAATGTTCCACTCTGGCAATGACTTGGCAACTTTATCAAAGTGAAACTTGGCTTTCTGTCATGTCATTTTGATTTTTGTCACTCATGCCTGTTACTATTACTGGTTGCAGCAGTTGTTCAGTTTTTCATACAGTAGTGTGGGTGGCCACCACATTAGTCATCAGACTGCCTTACCTTTCATGCTTTTATGAGGTGTATTTCTCCAATGGAGGATTGTGTTCAAGTTGATGCTGTGATGCTTGATTTCTTTATGCTCTCTTAGTGATTCTTTTTCACTGCTACCTCAGCCTTCTCATTTGGATGGGGAGGGTTTGGAAATTATTGGTGATGAATTTCCCAATCATTTATGGAGCAGCTAAATTTTTCACTTGTTCCTTAGTTTAATTCAGAATTTCTTTTCAACTGCCTCCAATGCCTATGTATCCTTTTTGAAATACAGGAACCAAAACTATACATAATCCTCCAAGTTCAACTTAGACTCGCCAACTTTAAGCGCATTTAAATAATCATTGGATAAATATATGGATGATAATGGAATAGTGTAGATTAGATGGGCCTCAGATTGGTTTCACAGGTTAGCGCAACATCGAGGGCCGAAAGGCCTGTACTGTGCTGTAATGATTATGTTCTATGTTTTACACCTTGTTCTATTGTAACACATCTCTCTTATTTTCAAAATTCCACCCTCTAGCAATGAAGACTTGATTCCATTTGTTGTCTTAGTCACTTACTGCACCTGCAAGCTACTCTTTTGTGTTTCATGGACAAGAACACCCAGATCCATCTTGCTCTATTTTGGACTCCGTCTCTATTTAATAATTATCTGCCTTTTGATTCTACCTACCACTTTCCCACATTTAACTCCCATCTATAACTCACTCAGTTTATCTACATCCCTTTCGGATTCCTTATGTCTTCATCACAACATGCACTCTCACCTATTTTCTTATCATCAACAAATTTGAAAACATTAAACTCCGCCTCTTTCTCCTATCATTAATATAGATCATAAATAATTGAGGTCTTAGGACTGATCCTTGTAGCACTCCACAAGTCACATTTTTCTAATCTGAAAAAGACCCAGTAATCCAACAGTGTCTTCTGTGTGTTGGTAAATCCTTAATCCATGTTAACACATCAACCCCAAATACCTTGAACTTCTATCTTGTGTAATAACCTTTATATGTAACCTTCTGGATATATAAATGCATCACGCCGACTAGTTCCCTTGATCAACTCTGTTCAAAGAATTCTAGCAAGTTTGTCAAACATGATTTCCCTTTCACACAACCATATTCATTCTGGTTTTTTGTATTAAGTGTTTCTTAATATTCTATTACTACTTTTTTAATAATAGAACCTACTATTTTCCCCAGTGACAGACATTAGCCTAACTGTCTTTTAGTGTCCTGCTTTCTGTCTCCCTCCCTTCTAGAACAGCACTGTCACATTAGAAGTTTTCCAATCTGTTGGAACCTTCCCAGAATTTGAATCCTGGAATATTTTGACTAATGCCTCTGGGTAGCCACTTCCTTTCAAACACTTGGATTCACACCATCAAATCCTGGCAACTTGTTTGTGTTTAGTCCCATTAGTTTGTCAAATACTTTTTCCTTCGTGGTTGAAACTGTTACATGATATTTTGTCTTATTAGTGCTTCGCTAATCTATTATTTTTCGCTAATCTGTTATCCCCCACTGATAAGCCCAAAGCAAAACGTCAATTTAATTTATCTGCAAATCCTTGTTCCTCATTATTAATTTAAGGGTCACTTTAGCTACTCTCCTTTTTTTAACGGACCGCTTGCTGTTTGTATTTATATATCTTGCCAATTTACTTTCATAACCTCTTTTTTTTAGCTTGTTAGTCATCCATCGCTGGTTCCTTTGAAAAGAAATCCCAGTCTTTTGCCTGACCAGTAGTTTTTGCAGCTTTTTATGCCCTAGTTTTTGATTGGGTACACTCCTTGACTACATGGACATCAAAATAGCTCATAGTAGTCAGCTGTGACATTGTAATAGCTCTTGAGAGTTAAAGAGGTTTTCTCCAAGATTCATCCATGGTCTGATCGTAATGCCATGTGGCATAAGTAATTCTTTAGCATGCTTAACTTGGTGTTTGTTACAAGTACTGAACTGGTCGGCATGACTCTCCTGATCCCATTGCTCATGTTTGGTCACTAGAGCACGCCTCTTGTCTTCCTAAAACTAGACTCCATTCCCTGATGGCTTCATGGAAGTGCTTCAACATCTCTTTGTAATTCTTTGGGGGGGATTATGACTCTTTTTATTTGTGCAAGATGCAATCTTTGGCTCATGCTTCATCACTGATGGATAAATTTCATCCTTTCACCACAACTTGGAAAAATGCATCTTGTTGCATAATTTACTTGATTTGAACAAGCCAGATTCAATAGTTCTGCTGCATCCTGTTGAGCTATTTACACAGCCTGTTGAACTATTACTTCAATAAATCTAGAATATTTTACACTCTGCCTTAACATCCTCAACTTGCTTCATAGGAGTTTCTGCTCTTGACAGCATGTTTATATGACAGCTTGTTTACCATGTTTTTACCTCTGCAAACAAAATAATTCTTTGCAGACACTTTGGAGCAGGTAGAATGAGTACTTTTACATGGCTTGTCGTCAGACTTCTCTGTCTCTTTGCCTTTCATCAGCAGATATTGTTTAAAATACACTCAAGCAAATATAACAGCCAGACACACTTTCTCTGTATGAACATAGCATTGTTCAGTTTGCAGTTTGCAGTTAACATCCTGGATGCAATGCAATTGTTTATCCTTGTTGCATAAGATTGTTCCAAGTGACCAGAACTATATGCAGTACTCCAAAAGTGGCCTAACCAACGTCCTGTAAAATCTCAACATGATGTCTCAACTCCTATACTCATTGGTCTGAGCAATGAAGACAAGTGTACTAAATGCCTTCTTAACTACCCAGTCTACCTATGATGCAACTTTCAAAGAGCTATGTTTTAGAACCCTAGGTCTCTCTATTCAACAGCAGTACCCAGGGCCCTACATTAACTGTATAAGACCTTCCCTTGTTTGTTTTACCAAAATGCAATACATCACATTTATCCAAACACCATCTGCTACTCCTCAGCCCATTGGCCCAGTTGATCAAGATCCCTTTGTACTCTTAGGTAACCATCTTTATGACCAATTTTGATGTCACCCGCAAACTTACTAACCATGCATATTGAATTTTCATCCAAATCATTGCGTACAATGAACATTTGGAACAGGGGTAGGACATTCAGTTCCTCCTCATGGCCGACCCATTTTTTGATTCCACCAAGACTGTACCTCAGTTCCCAATTACCCATCTTTGCTCTATATCCCTTGATACTCTGACCAAAGAAAAATCTATTAATCTCAATCTTAAAGAAATGCCAGAGAGTGATCTCCAAATTTAGATGATGTTGTAAATTACTTGATTTAATGCATGTGAAGTCAAGGAATTTGTGCATTGGCAAGAAAGTGATCTCTGCTTCATCCTGTTGTTCTTGCCTTTTCTATTAAACCTGGACAAGTGATGGGAGGTGAAAACAGCATGGAAAGGATTTTATTGTTTCTTTTATTTTGCTCCCGTGGGTGTCTTTATACTTTATATGAAATTTAATTTGACTGCCTACAAATGCAATTCATTGAAAATTGGAAGTGATAAATTCTCGCAAGTAATTATTTTCTATTTTAGCAATTACTATTTGAAATATTTCATAAAATGTGTTGGGGGGAGCATTAAATTTTCATGGATGCTACTTCAGGCCCAGAGTGGAACAATTACTTCACAGCAAGGTATGCCCACCTGAACTTAAGATTCATCACTCATTTATGGAATATTAATGTCATGTGAGTGTTAATGACAAACACTGTGGTTGTGGAGCTGATTTGGAGTTTGGGGATGTTTCTCAAGGGTTCTTCTGTTTATTAAACACGTGTTTGCTCTAGCATTAAATTCCGCCTTCTGCTGTGACAAATATGGAGAGGGCAGATTGCTTAGTTAAATTTTATTTTAATCAGTGATACTAGTTGCCACTTGATGGATGGAAGAAATAGAAATTAGCATTTCAAATGTTTGTGGGCAATTGTTGAGCTTCACCTTGTACCTCCCAGAGGCCTGTGTTGCACCTAGAGTGTGTGTTCAACTTTTGAAACACTGATGCCCCCAACCTCAAATTAAAAGTTCCTCCCTTACCCATCTTACAGATTAGCTTGCAGTGTTTATTGGGAAACTGGCATGATGCCACAGGCTGCTGGGGAGATATACTTGAAATGCTCTTTCACTCATTTCAATAAATAAAAAGTACTCAAGTCTCCATCTCTCCCGACCTGTGACTGGTATTGTTCTTTCACAAGACAAGCCATTACTGGAATATTATTTTAAAATAAAATACAATTGCGCAGCAAACCTCAGTACAGCTTTCTGAGATACTGCAGGCATCTTGTTTAAACCCAGCTATAGGTTCCTGCTGCAGAAAAGGTTTAGGGAGCTCCCTGATGATCGTCCTAAAATAATACAGCCCATAAAATGTTACGATAGGGAGTTTTGCATGAATATTCGTGCCTTCATTATTCTTTAAACAGTGGTACAAAAGTATTCATTTGCTTGAATCCCAATATTCCAGTTAGAGATTCAGCAATAAGAAATAACCAATTATTTTCCAATGCTACTGATTAAAATCAGTGATCTTAATTGATTTTTTAATGGAAAATAATTTGGTCAATCACCATTTTATTCATTTTTTAAAATAAAGTACATTCAAGTACTGAAAAACAATTTAGTTCAGAAAATAGAGTGCAATGCACACGCACCTCAAACTCCCTGCACAGGGTACTATCCACTGAGCTGCACAAGACCCTGGGCTTAAATTATTTCTATTCTTGGAAAGTAACAGAAGACTGTCAAACTATAGGACCCACTGTGAACTTGTGGAGTTGACCTGCTTAGAATTGTATTTCAGAATATTTTGTAGTTTTGTACCAGCAGAGAGGCTGTAATATGTCAGTATGTGATTGAAAGACAGTGTAATTACTGATGCAGATTCCAATGCTGACTTGTTGCCTTGGCTAGTGATTTCCATATGTGCGCTTGGGATTCTCCTTTCAACCTCCCTCACTATCCCATTCATTTGAAAAAGATAGGAATATCACCAGCTACCTGAAAGAAATAATTAAATTTATGCTTAACCTTTCATGTCATCAGAATATCCAAAGCATTTTGCTGTAAATGATGTACTATATGTTTGAAATATTGTCATTCCTATGAAGTGAGAAACACTCCAGCCAATCTACACAAAGCTCAATCAGCAATGCGAGGATGATAAGATAAATCTGTTTTAGCAGTGTTTTAAATGACAATTATCAGTGAGGACACAAGTAAACGTCCTATGCTCTTCTTCAAATTGTGTCATGGAATCCTTTACCCGAGCAGACAGTCAAACACTGGAACAATCAAGGTGCAGAATTCCTTTGGTAATGCACTGAAGTATCTGCTTAGATTATGGGCTCAGTTTCTAGACACTAGCTTGAACCTACAACTCCTTGACTCAGAATTGAGAGTATGACTATGTCAGCAAAGCCAGGTCCAAATGCATTTGTGTTATTTCATTTCTTTAAGGCTGCATTTTATTTCCTTCTTGTAAAAAAAAAGAATTATTCCTGCTAATTACTGTTAATGCTGTTAAACTAAATGGTTTTCACTGCTATTATGAAAAAGCATGGACTATATACAGATATTCACTTACTCAGTTAATTCCTGTTTCTAATCTATTCTGTTTGAAGCAAATTAGAATTTTTTATTGCATTTTTCATTTTAAATTTTTTAAATGCAAATTCAGGCAGGTTTTAATTAATTCATATGGAAAGCAAAATTGTTAAAATAAGAAATTAAGTTAAATTAAATTAAATTGAGGTTTATTTTATTTTCTCCTCCTGAGAGTTTAATCCTACTAGGTATCATGGTGATGCTCTGCTCTTTATTTGATCTGTTTCATACAGACTCACTTGTACTGATTCTATTGCCTACAGTCTTTATGTTAATTTCAACCATATTCTGCCCCTGTGGACCTATGATCCTGATATTTTAAAATGTATGCTGTGTTCTATGACTGTACTATATTCAGAATGTGCAGTGGGAGATTGTCAATGTAATCCCACCAGGAATCTTTGGAATTCACCCATGGGTTGTCCCATCTCCTCTCTCTCTTGGGTAACTGTTTATCCCACTTGTTGTTCTATATTTTGTTTGTGGATCTGGCATAAAGATGTTAATAATCGTATGTTACCAAATGATATATGCTTGTGACTCATCTTTCAATTCTCTGCAGATATCATACTGGTCATCATGATACTTCCTTAAATGTTTGATTTTAAGCTCACGAGGCTTTGTAACTGATTACAATACTATTTACTTCAGAGGGAAATCAGGAAACTTCTGTAAATGTAACCACAATTCAATTATAGACACAATGATAAATGGGAGTTACGATCCAGTGGGATAAACAATGGTCTTTCAACTAGGCTCAAATCCAGCAGAGATTGACGAGATGAAAGTCTCCCCACTCTGCTGGCTGTGAGTTGGACAATGTCAATCCAGTTTCTAATAGTCCCATAGCAGATAGCAGCTACTAATTACCATAATTTGGCAATCTCATTCAGAGGGGCTCCAGAATGGCCAGGCCAGGAAATGGAAAATTCTATCATTTGTATCAGACAGAGATGCTCCTCTGGGACATGAACAGAAACATGTGCTGGGACAAGGCTGGGGAGATTTATAGATTTTTAATGAAACTGTACCAGACTTGAATGCATGGAGCTGGCATAGGCTGAAGAGAATACCTCCATGTCCCTTAATGAGATGAGCCCCAAACTTTCAATTAAAAAGGAAGGTGAATGAAATAGGCATCATCTCATAATCACAGTGAGGTTCTGCTGAAAATACAAATTCTCAATTGTTTTTAATTCAGGAAAGGTTTCATACTGTATGAGGTTATGGTGCAGACAATCAGCGTCAAAACCTATGATTCCAAACTCGCAGGAGGGAGCTCCATCCTAAAGGAGTAGTGTATAATGGAGACTATGCTGTAAGATACGTTTCCGAGTCCTCCCAGTTGTATTTCTGTGGCACTTCGCCTCCTGTTGAGATGTTGAGGTTGTGGAACTGGTCCTCTGGAAATTGTAACATAGAAGATCATTCAACTCATGCCTGTTACAGTGAGATCTCCTTAACTGAAGCTCTCTCCTTCAACCATATATCACTGTCCTTTCACCATATCCTTGCATAGTCTTCAATTGCAAACACATTTCCTATTGCATTCTAAATTATGTTAGAGTCTCTGTCTCATTAAGTCCTTGGGTTAAACCATTTTATGTTCTAATAATTTCTTGTGTGATAAATATATGTCAGACCTCCCAATCTCTCTTTCCAGTCTTAATTCTTATTATTTGTGTACCTATTATTAACTTGTCAACCAGTAGGAACAATCCTCATAGTTTTGCCTCTCCACTTCATGAGTTTGTAAACCTTAATTTGCCCCCCCTCTCCCCCCCCCCCCCCCCACCAAGTGAATTGTAAATACAATGCAGATGTAATATAATATGGATGTCCCTATTTCAGTGGCGATGGGCATGGGGGTTGATGATGGCTGGCATTCTCCTCTGATAAAAAGGCTTAGGTTGAGCAATGATGGTGTATCAGAGGTTAGTCTGGCACCTGGTATGGATAAGGTCTATTTGGTGAAGTGCCTTTGGGTATTGATGTAGGTAGTGGTAGAAAGAATCCAAGGTAACAGCAATAGAACAGAGAAGTAAAAAAACCAAGTATTTATATACAGCAAACCTTTTATTAACTAGCACCCATGGGATCAGGAATGTGTCTGTTGATAAAATATTCTGTTTGATCAAGAGATTCACATAATCAATATGAAAACACACAGTAAAGTAATAAAAACATAATGCAGAGGGTATACAGACCACTGTTATACCTTATTTAAAGCATAAATCACTTGAATAATAATACAACGCTGCCTTAGATAAAACTTAGCAACACAGGACCATCTCAGTCGCACCCTCAACTGACTATTCAGACGTTGCAGAGGTTACGATAATATAGTAAACTTTGGAGGGAGATACAGAACACCAGGGCTTGATCCAGATAACAAAAAGCCCACTTACAACAAAAGCAGAAATGTGACTAACAACCCGCTGAACACCTGAACGAATCAAATAGGAAGTAATCAGATCCCATTTGGAATAATAATATGGACTAACCTGAAACCCATAATGGTAATTTCAGAATTCAAAATCAGAAGCTGCTTCTGTGCAGAGATGACATCAACTAAAATAAAAGGTTGGTTCTGGCCTGTCAGTATTCATGCAGAGAGTGTGTTCTGATCCTTGTTAACAAAACTGAAGACCTTTTTCTGATGAAGGTTACAGAGGAAACATTGGCCTGTCTTTTGCCTTTGTAGATTTTTGCTACTTGTGAGTGACTCCAGTATTTTTGACCATTGGTGTAGATTTTCAGAATTAATTAGTATAGCCCTGATTTTATGTTATCTGTCATAATCTTCAGTGGAGAGTAAAGCTTGGACAGGGTGGAAGTAGGAGAAAGTGAGGACTGCAGATGCTGGAGATCAGAGCTGAAAACTGTGTTGCTGGAAAAGTGCAGCAGGTCAGGCAGCATCAAAGAAGCAGGAGAATCGACGTTTCGGGCATAAGCCCTTCTTCAGGAATGAGGAAGGTGTGCCAAGCAGGCTAAGATAAAAGGTAGTGAGGAGGGACTTGGGGGAGGGGCGTTGGGAATGCGATAGGTGGAAGGAGGTTAAGGTGAGGGTGATAAGCCGGAGAGGGAGTGGGGGCGGAGAGGTCGGGAAGAAGATTGCAGGTCAAGAAGGTGGTGCTGAGTCTGAGGGTTGGGACTGAGAAAAGGTGGGGAGAGGGGAAATGAGGAAGCTGGAGAAATCTGCATTCATCCCTTGTGGTTGGAGAGTTCCTAAGCAGAAGATGAGGCGCTCTTCCTCCAGGCGTCGTGTTGCCTGGTCTGGTGATGGAGGAGGCCAAGGACCTGCATGTCCTTGGTGGAGTGGGAGGGGGAGTTAAAGGGGAGGGGGTGTAAGTACCTGAGCAGGTTAGATTCAAATCTAAGGCTGCTTGGAATTTGAGTGGAGCTTCTAACCACACCTCCACATCATACGTAAAATCAATTTTTCCACTTCCATAATATTCCCAATTCCATCCTGACCTCAGCTTGACTATTGCTGAAACCTTTATTCAAGACTTTGTTACTCTGAGACTTTAAGACTTCTAGCACTGCTCACTGGTCTCCTTCTTCAATCCTTCATTGACCTGAGGTCATCCAGAATTCTGTTGTCCTGGTCCTAATATGCACCATGTTCTGTTCACTCTCCATTTTAAAATTCTCGACCTTGTTTCTGAATCCTTCCCTATCTTTATCCTTTAATTATTGAACCATCGATGGATGTTCCTTTAACTGCTGAGTCCCTAAGCTCTGGAATTTATCTTTAAACATCTCTGCCCCTCTCTATTCTCTATGGTGTTCCTTATTCACCTACCTTTTTCACTATGTTTTACATCACCTTTTCTAATAGTTTATTAAGTTGCATATTTAATATGAGAATATTCCTATGATTGGGATGTGCAGTATTTAAACTGGATGTTTTACTATATTAAAAGCTTTATATAAAAATAAATTTGTGCATTGCATTACAGTTATTTTGGTGATAGGGATGTGCAGTATTTAAAGTGGACGTCCTAGGGCTAGTCTTCCATTTGATTCCTTTAGTGTGTGTCTAGAATGAATGGTGTTTGTAGGGCAGCTTTCGGCCAAACAGACATCTCATCTGGAGTGCACAGCCACAGAGGCTTTATTTGTGGAACTTAAGGACCTTTGGACTCCTTAAAACCCCGATCCTTCATTTCACTGTTAATTGGGATCTTTGTTTATTATTTGTCATGTTCATTCGATGTGATTAGCCAGAGTTTTATTTCCAAAGCGCCATACAGACTGCTATTAAGTTACAAACTGCAGCACCTCTGATACCCATTGGGAAGATTTTACAGCTGAAACACAAAGAGTTCACTTGAGGCTAATTAATCAGTAATCATTAAACATTTTGTGTTGTTAGGTAGGTAGTGGACTGGGATGCAGAATTGTGCCCCTTAAAATTCTAATCTTTGATATTTATTAAGGTGTTTTTATCTCTCTCTGGGACTCCTCATCACCGTTCATGATTGAACAGTTCAGCTGTCAAGAATTACCACTGATGGACGGTAGTATTTCCATAAAGGGGCTAGCAGGCTGTTTAGATGTGCATTGATCTGCTCTAGTTTTACTCAGCTCCTGCCACATCTCCAGCACAGCCTGGCTCCTGCTCGATATGCAGAATATTTCTGGATGAAGTGAGCGATTCTGTCATTGAGCTGATGGTGCTCAGTGACTCTTGCAGCTCTCCGCTGGTCTGTACTGCAGGAGCCTGACACCCTGACCACTGAGGCATAAAAAGCAGAGAATTGGAAGTCTGAGCCTGTCAGGCCCTGGCGCATCCCCCTGAGAGCAAGGCGGGGGGAACGGAGGGAATCGCATCGCAAAGTGTCGGCTTGCTTCAAATCATTTGAGCAGGAGTGCAGCTGATGAGTTTTAAATCTCCCATCGCCTGCTGATTAATATGCAGAGCAACGCAGAGTGCCTTCACCTCATCCTCACAGTTAAGGGCTGAAGAAGGCAGAGGTACTCCTGTCAGTCCTGAGGTGTGAGGCAAAGTTTGGCAAACAAAGGAAACAGACTGTCAGATTCTGAGTGAAAACAAGAAATACTTTAATGAAGTTACTTAGCTAAGCAAGGAATGGATTTTATTGGTGTGACGAGTTATTGTTTTTATTACATGTGTACTAAAATGTATTAATTATTTTGTGAACCATAGGAGAAGGCATTTGCATTGGGTTAATGTTCAGAACTCTCAAAATATAGCTGGTAATAATCATCATGTGACCTCAGTTCTTGATATTTAACATGCTACCTGTGTGGGGGAGAAAGCACTAATGATTGAAGACAGCAGCTAAGACACAGAGAGATAGAAACTTGGTTTTAAAAAAAACTATCACATTGCCAGAAAACTTCAATTAATTAGTGTACCTAGTTAGTTGATCTTGTTATTAAATCTCAATTTATTTTACAGCATGTTCCTTGTACCAACAAGTACAAGATGTTACATGTGATATAGTTAAATTAGTGAAGGTTTGAGTTTCACAAGAAGTGAAGTGCAAAGTGTGACTACATGCAAGTTATAATTGTTTGATTCATAATGTTGAACTATGACTTCATAGTTTTTTCAGTTGTAGGACAACCTAGATTAATTAATTTGAGGATCTTTCCAACGTTTCACTTTCTTTTTTTTAAGGAGGTGATTTTTCTGGAAGTCCATATTCCCATCCGCAGTACACGACTTATAATGACTCCTGGAGATTTCCCAATGCTGGATTATTAAGTAAGTCCATCTTCAGACTATGATGTTTGATAAATCTGTTTGCGCAATAAAAGCTCCATGAATATTTGTGTGGCCATTTTTGATGGCCATATGATGATTTGTCATTATGGGGAAGATGAAGGATGACCCTCTCCTCCAGGCCAATGAAGAGGGTGCATAATCAACTATATTTAAGTAAGTTATTTTTAATTCCACCTCTAAATCTCAAAAATCTTGAGACCTACTTTATCAATGTTGTTTTGGATCTGCTCATGAGGTTCAAAAGGTTTCTCCTACGTTGATTCCTTCAGTTCCACCAGTGAGCTGACTGAAAATAGGAGATCACACTTGGCATTCAATACCCTCATGGTGACATAGTGGTAATGTCGGTGGATAGTATTCCAGACTTGAAAAGTGTGGAGCAGGAAAAGCACAGCAGGTCAGGCAGCATCCGAGAAGCAAGAGAATAAATGTTTCAGGCGTAAGCCCTTCATCAGGAATGAGGAAGGGTTTATGCCTGAAATGTCGATTCCCCTGCTCTTCAGATGCTGCCTGACTTGCTGTGCTTTTCCAGCGCCATACTTTTCGACTCTGATCTCCAGCATCTGCAGTCCTCACTTTCTCCTAGTATTCCAGAGTCCTGGGCTATTGCTCTGGTGGCTTGGGTTCAAATACCCACCACATTGGCTAGTGGAATTTGGATTCAGTTAACAAATCTGGAATATTAAGGTAGTCCCAAACGATTGTTGTAAAAAATCCATCTAGTTAACTAATGTCCTGTAGGAAAGAAAATTGGCCATCTTTACTTGGTGTGGCATACATATGACTCCAGATCCACTGTTGAGTAACTGATTCTCAATTACCCAAGGAAATTGCCTAGCAAGCCACTTGGTAAGGGTAATTAGGGAAGAGCAATAAATGCAGGTTAAAATGAAGAATATAGAAAACAAAACTTAATAGCACAGCTCTAGATTTATAATCAATTTTTAATTAATCCACAGTTTTCTATATTGCTTTGTGGCTGGGAATGTGTTGATCAAGTATTTCATTAAATATGAAAACAGAATTTATTTTAAATAGTCTAGTGTGATGGCTAGATATGATTCAATAAGATGTGATCTGAGTAGGTTAGTGACAGTACGGTAAATGGAGTCAAGGTATGTGCAGATATAGCACATGAAGCATATGATGTGTTATGCCACAATTTGTATATCATTCCCTACCTATCATTGCATCTTATTTATGTTTTACCTAAAATTATATATTTTTCTTTTCTGTGTCTGTTACGCTAATTGTGGTAATGGCTGGATCTGACAATCCCTTGACACAGTGATTTTGCTAATAACAGTTTTCTTTAAAAAAAAACCCCTTTTTCACATGTCACTAACATTGCATTCTTTATTTTTCTGCCTTCCTCACCATTCCCACCTCACCAAATTTGGTGCCATATCAGTGACTGAACATTGTTTCTTGGTTCTAGACTTGTATATCTATTGATTGAGGATCAATTCATGCTGATTTAATACTTACTCCCATTTTTTGTCATTTAAGTGGTGTTTGTTAAAAAGCTATCAATTACAGACTGCACCATCTCTCCATAAAGAAAAGATGGGAAAGGGTAAATAGGAGTGTATAGTCACTCAAATTACCTGTCATAGCTCCAAGTGCGAGGGTTGAGTTCAGAGAGGACTTGAACATCCAGAGAATAGATGCAGCTCCAGGGTGCTTCCAGTCAGTGGGGGTTTTACTGAAATCTGACCATCAGTTCATGAAGATTGAGAGAACAGTAGCAGTGGTCCAATGTCCTCACCTTAAACAGTGTGCTATCCATGCTTCCATCAGAATCCATCTGCCAAACTCTTTGCGATGGAAAATTGGTGATGGGACAAGGGTGTGAAACTGGGAGTACCTAGTCAAGAATCTATATGCAGACAACATAGATGAAGGTCATTGAGCACCTATATTGGGACAGAGTTGTCCTGGGGCTGGAGCACTTTTGGCTGAGCAATCCTCTATTTTACTAAAGTTGGTTTAAATCCCAGGTGTGTGAAGACTGAGGGGCATGTAACCGATTACATTTCTATTTCAAATACAATTGATAGTGTGTCCAGTTGTTTCCTTTTCTTTGTAGCATTAACTGCTGTGACAGGTAATGTATAGCTTTCCACACAATGATAATTGAACACTGTTGACCATTTCAGAGTGTCTTTCAGTGAGTTGTTTCATCACTTAGCACTTGTGAGGTGTGTTTATTTTGAGTGTTGAGGGAATATGTGCAGTGCAAATGTTGGTAGGACTGAAAATTCAAATAAAATGTTTAAAACAAAGTGGAAGTGAATGAGGGGGAAGAGTTCAAATTGATACTTTAAAAGAACACTAAATACAAGTAACAAAATCTAATGAAGAAAAATGATCCAATTTCATGCTCTTTGAATGTGATAACTCCTGTGCCATTTTAGCTCATTACTTTTAACTTGACGTAGATCAAGATAAATTTCTTTTGATGCATTGTTCCTATCTCCTTTTTGACACCGATCTGTGTATACTGCAGAATTTAACTCAAGCTGACAGAATCCCTATTCTAATACACCCAGCTAGTTAAGCATTTATTTTTTACTGGGATATGGGGTCAGTATATGATTGTTTGCTCCACAATTGTTAAATAATTAGGGCATTTCCGGCGATTAGGTTCTCTCGAGGTGACTTGGCAAATGAAACTATTCCTCAGTGTTCCTGAGATGGTGTGAGAATGATGGATATGTTACTGCCGTCCATTCTAAATGATTAATTTTAGCGTAAATGCTGTTGGATTTATTCAACGACCTCTGTAACCTATACCTGCCTCACAAAAACATAGAGGAGAAAGTGAGGACTGCAGATGCTGGAGATCAGAGCTGAAAATGTGTTGCTGGAAAAGCGCAGGAAACCTGAAGAAGGGCTTATGCCCGAAATGTCGATTCTCCTGTTCCTTGGATGCTGCCTGACCTGCTGCGCTTTTCCAGCAACACATTTTCAGCTCACAAAAAACATACACCTGCTAGTGTTTTTAACTTGTGCTTGCAAATGTGTGTCTTTCACAATCAGACTGTTCACCCATGGAGTGGATATTTAGGACCACCAAAAATTTTGATCTCAGTTGTTTTCAATTGCACTGAAGCATACTTCGATATTCTCTGTCCAATTTGCACTAATTTCCTTTATTTCAACCCATTCTCCCCATTTAGTACTATATACTTGAAGACCCAACAGGGTTGTTTTTGTTGTCAGCTGATTTATACCGTCACAGCTATGGTTCTCTTTCCATTCCTGCACCATTACTTCACGGATTCCCACAAATCAATCCCCAACTCCCTCCTACTTCTCATCTGCATCCTACTGCTTGATGTTATCATCCAAAAACGCACTGTTGTGCTCCACACCTGCAACACCCAGCTGTGTCCCACCATCACTTCATATAATCCCAACAATGTGGAAGCAGGCCATTTAGCCTATTGAGTCCACACACCGACCCTCTGAAGAGCATCTCACTCAGACCCACCTCACTACCCTATCTCTGTAACCCTGTCTTTTCCATGGCCAATCCACCTTACCTGACATTTTTGGACTATGGGAGGAAACTGGAGCACTCCGAGGAAACCCACACAGAATGTGCCAACTCCACACAGACAGTTGCCCAAGGGTGGAATCGAACCCAGGTTTCTGATGCTGTGAGGCAGCAGTGCTAACCACTGTGCCACCTACTTCTCTCGGCATCTCCACTGCCTATGATGTAATACCTTGCTTGTCAGACATTCAATGCCTAACAGTGGTAAAGTGAAAGAAAAATCTCTTTTTTTTTACATTCTTTTTCCAAAGTCACAGTCAGCCAAATTGTCAGACTGGCAATGAGGAACAGTCCTTAGGGATAGTCTGCAGCACTCGAATGTCACAGCTTGAGGAAGGTTGTGTGTGAGTGCGTCAGCTGTGATTGAGAAGTGAGGTAGGGGAGAGAAAGATCATTAATTGATCAGGAGTAGTTTGGCAATTGCAGCAGGAGTTATAGAGATGTCACACCAAGTGAGGCTTCCCTGAGCGGGAGGGATGAGTGCCCTCCGTTTTCTTTTCTGGCTAACAGGCTGTGGCCTGTTCTGTCAGAGTTATCCAGCATAGAAACAGGCCCTTCAGACAACCATGTCAAAGCTGACCAACAAACACCAAACTACATTAATCCCATTTACCTGCAATCTACCAAATGTGGACTCTGGCAATTTCCTCAATGACAGATGGTAGGCTATCGGGCCTTTAGTTATCTGTTATCTGTTTTCTCTTTCTTTCTCTCTGCTTGAACAGCCGCGTCACATTAGGAGTCTTCCAAAACTCTGGAATCCTCCTGGAATTCTGTGAGTTCTGGAAAATTTTTGACTAATACCTCTACGATCGCTGCAACTGCTTCTTTTGAAACCTTTTGATGCAGGCCACTAGATCCTGGTGACCTGTCTGCTTTCATTTGTCAATTACTTTGACTCTTTTAATAGAAACTGTTGCATGATCTTCCCCCCCATTAGCACCTTGCTTATCTGTTATCTTTTGGATATTTATACTTTCCTCTACTGTGTTGATTGGTTTAAATTACCTGCCATTCTCTGTCCTAATATTAATGTCCCATTTGCATTCTCCAAAGATTCCAGTTAATTTAGCTACACTCTTTTACTATCCCTATAGGAGCTAATGCCATTTGTATTTTACTTTTTTTGACAATTTACTTTCATAGTCAACTTTCTCTTTATCAACCTTTTGGTCATTCACTGCTGGTTCTTAAAAAAACTCCTAATCCATTGGCCTACCACTTGTTTTTCACCACTTTGTGTGCTTTAGTTTTTAACTGGATACTTTCCTTGATCTGCTTTGTTAACCATAGGTAATTTATTCTTCTTATGGAATCTTTCTTTTTGACCAGAATAATTTTTTCCTGAATGTTATGAAATATCATCTTAAATATTTGCCATTGCTCACGCTGATCTTCCTTTTATTCTGTTTTCCCAGCATGCTTTAGATTAGATTAGATTAGATTACTTTAGATTAGATTAGATTACTTTACAGTGTGGAAACAGGCCCTTCGGCCCAACAAGTCCACACTGACCCGCCGAAGCGCAACCCACCCATACCCCTACACATCTACCCCTTACCTACCACTACGGGCAAATTAGCATGGCCAATTCACCTGACCTGCACATCTTTGGACTGTGGGAGGAAACCGGAGCACCCGGAGGAAACCCACGCAGACACGGGGAAAATGTGCAAACTCCACACAGTCAGTCGCCTGAGGCGGGAATTGAACCCGGGTCTCTGGCGCTGCGAGGCAGCAGTGCTAACCACTGTGCCACCGTGCCGCCCATATACAGCACTTCCTCCATGTTTCTGTAATTGGCCTTATTTAAATTGAGGATGCTGGTTTGAAGCTCAAATTACTCTCCCTTAAACTGAATTTAATATTCTGCCATATTTTGATGTCTACTCCTGAGAAAATCCTTAACTACGAGATCTCCTCTTTACTAGATCTAAAATAGCCTCTGCCTGGGTAGGCCCTGCAATGTATTGGTCCAATGAACAATTCCTGATTCACTGCACAAATTTGCCTTCCATGTTACTCTTATCCGTCAGACTTGTCTAGTCAATATGCAGATTAAAACCACCCGTGACAAGTGTGCTTATTACACACTCCATTGTTTACCAATGTATTTTTGCTTTGTCTTGCAGTCAGGTAACTCTTTATGGGCCTATTGATAACTCCCACTCCTTTCCCTTACTATTGCTATTTCCACCCAAACTGATACCATATCACCATCTATTATACCCAACCACCACTGCATTTTCTTTTATTAAAAATGCTATCCCCACATCCTTTATCCTTTTACCTGTTTTCAAGAGCATCAAAAACTCTTGAATATTGAGTTTCCAGTTCTGAACACATTGCAACCAGTTCTCTGTAATAGCTATCAAGTCATTTTCATTTATTTCAATTTGTGATTGCAACTCATCCTCCTTGTTATAAATGCTGCAGGTAATTTGATAAAGAGTTTTAAGCTTTGACTTGTTACCATTATTACTTACGCTGCATGACTGCTGCAATATTCTGTCGATTTTTCTCATCTTCCTGTCAGACCTTATCGTTCACTCCTTCACCATCTCTGCTCTGCTCTCTTTTGTTTCTTTTCGTTTTTTTTTTACTTTTGATTGAACCCAAGTAGTTTAGAGATTTAGTTATAACTACAGTTACATGACTTGCTAGGACGCTGGTTCCAATATACAAGCCGGCCCCAATGGAGGATTGTTGTCTTTCCCCAGTACTAGTGCCAGTGCCCCATGAATCAGAACCTACTTCTCCCATGCCAATTTTTGAGCCATGCATATACCTCACCAATCTTATTTATCCTTTACCAATTTGCATGTGGTTTAGGTAATTAGTAATCCTGAGATTAGTACCTTTTTTGGTTTTGCTTTTCAATTTAACCACAAAGTTGCTTTGTAATTCCTCAGCAGAACCTCTTTCCTAGTCCTACCTTTGTCATTGGTGCATAGGTGGATCATGGTAACTTTATCTTTTCCTCTCACTCTCTACAGCTTTGGAGAGGTGCCCTGAACCTTGGCACCAAATAGGCAACACAGTCATCAGGACATTCTTAGCTGCAGACAACTGTATTTATTCCCCTAATTATGGTAGACCTAATACTACTACAGTTCTTTTTTTCTCCCACACACACAGGCTGCTCTGAACCACACTGTTGTGGTCAGATCACTTATCTCTATCAGTCTGTGCTGTGGGAGCAATAACCTTGTACATATTGGACATGGGCAGTGGCTGAGGCTCTTTCAAAGCTAAATTATGTATTCAACACATGCCTTACTTGCAATCACACCCTCCTGTCCCTAACCATGGACCAAATTGCATTTGAATTCATTTAAGATGTGTGACTGGTTCCTCAAACAGTGTCCAGGCACCTTTTCCACCTCCCTTTTATGTCACATTACCCGTGGCTCATGTTGAGCCAAAGTCCCTCAAACAGCCAATAATAACTGCAGCAACAAAAACAGAAACAGCTGGAAAAGCTCAGCAGGTCTGGAAGCATCTATGGAGAGAAATAAGAGTTAATGTTTTAGATCCAGTGAGACTTCCTCAGAATTCTGCAGAACTTACTGCAGATTACGGTCACTGTAGGCCACACTGGTGTACACTAGATCCCACAAAATACCGCTGCAACACATCACCTGCCCAGCCATCGCTATCCTAGTTCATTAATTTATTTGCATCCTGTCGTGAGCACATCAATACTTAGGGAGGGCATATATTCAGGTGGCAAATTACATTTGAAAGTTTTGTCAGACCCATATGTTCCGTAGACTTTTTTGGGCAAGCATGGTAAATGCTAATAGGAACTGGGATGAACTTTAGATTGGGTACATGGCAATCACTAATGACCTATTGTGCTTAGGAAGCATAGTAATACTGTGACATTGGGAGGTTATGTCCCACTATTCAGTAGGAAAGAAAGTGAAGATACAAAATGTTTTGCTTCAAGTTTCTGACTTCTCCGTGGATGTCACAATGACTGATGTTATGGTGTTAGCTCTTAGTCATTGACAAGCACCACATTGGAGGGTAGTGGGGCATCTGAGTGGCACTTTGCCTACAAGGGGGCATGTTGCAGATGTCAAAGCTCTGAGCATGGTGGGAATTTAAAATAATAGCAAAAACCACTAGAATTACTCAGCAGAGCTGACAGCATCTATGAAGGGAGAAAAGTAGTTTGCATATTTCAGGTCAATGACCTTTCATTACAATTGGAGAAATTCAGCAAGGTAAACGTGATGGGGGTCTGGTAGAAAAAAAGATACAAAGATGAAATGACAAAAGGATCGGTGGTGCAAGGTCCAAGGAAACGATAATGAGACAGAGAATCAAGAGTTGTCTTGAAGTGTGATGGCAGAAAAATGAACAGCTGCCAGCTGAGATGAAAAACATCAAAGTGGATCAGAAACCTACAAAGAAAAAAAAACCTAGACCTAGAAACTGGGAGCAGGAGTAGGCCCTTTGTTCTTTGAGCCTGCTCCATCATTCAATATGACCATGGCTGATTGTCTACCTCAGGTGGCAACAGGGGTCAGAGTGTGAAATTGTTGAACTCCCTGTCAAGTTCAGAAGGCTATAAAGTAGCTAATCAAAAGAGAAGATGCTATTCTTTGAGTTTGTTCAGTTTCATTGGAGAGAAAGTGAGGTCTGCAGATGCTGGAGATCAGAGCTGAAAATGTGTTGCTGGAAAAGCGCAGCAGGTCAGGCAGCATCCAGGGAACAGGAGAATCGACGTTTCGGGCATAAGCCCTTCTTCAGGAAGGGCTTATGCCCGAAACGTCAATTCTCCTGTTCCCTGGATGCTGCCTGACCTGCTGCGCTTTTCCAGCAACACATTTTCAGTTTCATTGGAGCACTGCGGGAGGCTGAGGACACACAGGTCAAGGTGTAAGGGTGAGATGGATATCCAAGAGCATAAAGCCATGTTTGCACACTGAAAGCAAAGTGATGATGTAATTTGCATTTGAGCTCCCCTTTGTACAGCAGGTTTTATTGTGGAAAGCTACTCCAGTAATTGTCTGTATGAATACAGCCCAGCAGAAGTCACTGGGATTCAGTTAGAAACTGAGCTTCTCTTGTTAGAAATCCCCATTTTCCCTAAGGGGTTGTTGGGAACAAAGAGGTGATGGTTTGGACCAGGAATCTGGAAATTGTTAAAACAATGGCATGCCCTGAAAGAGTCCTAGATATAGGTGGGAGGAGAATGGACCAAGGAAGAAAAGGTAATTAAAACAAACCAAATTGGTTCAGTACTGTAGGAACAGGCTGAAATGGTAATTCCAACAGAGCAGTTGTGTTTGTGAATCTTGGAAAGAAAATAGAAACTGGGCCGATCAGGGTAACGAGACTTTGAGTTTGGAGGTCATTACTGCTTCTTCCAGAGGAGAAAGTGAGGACTGCAGATGCTGGAGATCAGAGTCGAGAGTGTGGTGCTTGAAAAGCACAGCAGGTCAGGCACATTCCGAGTAGGAGGAGAATCGAACTTTCAGGCATTCCTGATGAAGGACTTATGCCTGAAATGTTGATTGTCAGGCTCCTTGGAAGCTGCCTGACCTGCTGTGCTTTTCCAGCACCACACTCTCGGCCCTGCTTCATCCAGAGATCCTACCAGCTTCTTGTATTCAATATGTCATCCACTAGCATTCCGGCCTAATCCAGAGCGATACCACCACCACATACATGTTTCCCCTCCTCTCTGATTTCAGCATTCAGGGGAGACTGTTAGATCCCTAGCACCCAGGGCCATCCCCAAGATTCCCCCCCGTCTACCCGTGGCACTTAAGAGGAAATGTGAAACAATCTCTTCCACCTCCTCCCTCCTCACCATCAAAGGAACGCCTGAGTTGGGAGCAGAAATAGGCCATTTGGCCCTTCAAGCCTTGGCTGTCATTCAAGAAAATCATGGCTGATTTTTTGTGTTCCCAATTCCACATCCCCATCCAGCCCAGATAATTTATAATTCCCCTGTTTAACATGAATATTCAGTGACTGTCTCCACAGGTTTTTTTTGTCATAGAGATGTACAGCATGGAAACAGACCCTTCGGTCCAACACGTCCATACCGATCAGATATCCCAACCCAATCTAGTCCCACCTGCCCATATCCCTCCAAACCTTTCCTATTCATATACCCATCCAAATGCCTTTTAAATCTTGCAATTGTACCAGCCTCCACCACTTCTTCTGGCAGCTCATTCCATACACGTACCATTCTCTGTGTGAAAAGGTTGCCCCTTAGGTCTCTCTTATATCTTTCCCCTCTTACCCTAAATCTAAGCCCTCTAGTTCTGGACTCCCTGACCTCAAGGAAAAGACTTTGCCCCTCATGATTTTGTAAATCTGTATAAGGTCACCACTCAACCTCTGAAAACAGGGAAAACAGTCCCAGCCTGTTCAGCCTCTCTCTATAGCTCAAGTCCTCCAACCCTGACAACATCCTTGTAAATCTTTTCTGAACCCTTTCAAGTTTCACAGCATCCTTCCAATATGAAGGAGACCAGAATTGCATGCAATATTCCAACAGTGGCCTAACCAATGTCCTGTACAGCCACAACATGACCTTCCAACTCCTGTACTCCATACTCTGACCAATAAAGGAAAGCATGCCTTCACTATCCTATCTACTTGCGACTCCACTTTCAATATGCAACCTATGAACCTGCACTCCAAGGTCTCTTTGTTCAGCAACACTCCCTAGGACCTTACCATTAAGTGTATAAGTTCTGCTAAGATTTGCTTTCCCAAAATGCAGCACCTTGCATTTATCTGAATTCAACTCCATCTGCCACTTCTCAGCCCATTGGCCCATCTGGTCAAGATCTTGTTGTAATCTGATGTAACCTTCTTTGCTGTCCACTACAACTCCAATTATGGTGTCATTTGCAAATTTACTAACTGTACCTCTTATGCTCACATCCAAATCATTTATGTAAATGTCAAAAAGTAGTGGACACAGCACCAATCGTAGTGGCACTCCACTGGTTACAGGCCTCCAGTCTGAAAAGCAACCCTCCACCACCACCCTCTGCCTTCTACCTTTAAGCCAGTTCTGTATCCAAATGGCTAGTTCTCCCTGTATTCCGTGAGATGTAACCTTGCTAACCAATCTCCCATGGGGAACCATGTCGAATGTTTTACTGAAGTCCATATAGATCACATCTACTGCTCTGCCCTCATCGATCTTCTTTGTTACTACTTCAAAAAACTCAATCAAGTTTGTGAGACATGATTTCCCAAGCACAAAGCCATGTTGACTATCCCTAATCATTCCTTGCCTTTCCAAATACATGTACATCCTGTCCCTCAGGATTCCCTCCAACAACTTGCCCACCACCAATGTCAGGCTCACCGGTTTATAGTTCCCTGTCTTGTCCTTACTACCCTTACTGTGGCACCACACTAGCCAACCTCCAGTCTTCCGGCACCTCACCTGTGACTATTGATGATACAAAAATCTCAGCAAGAGGCCCAGCAATCACTTTTCTAGCTTCCCACAGAGTTCTAGGGTACACCTGATCAGGTCCTGGGGATTTATCCACTTTTATGCATTTCAAGACATCCAGCACTTCCTCCTCTGTAATATGGACATTTTGCAAGGTGTCACCATCTATTTCCCTACATTCTATATCTTCCATATCCTTTTCCACAGTAAATACTGATGCAAAATACTTGTTTAGTATCTCCCCCACTTTCTGCAGCTCCACACAAAGGCCACCTTGCTGATCTTTGAGGGGCTCTATTCTCTCCCTAGTTACCTTTTTGTCCTTAATGTATTTGTCAAAACCCTTTGGATTCTCCTTAATTCTATTTGCCAAAGCTATCTCGTGTCCCCTTTTTGCCCTCCTGATTTCCCTCTTAAGTATACTCCTACTTCCTTTATACTCTTCTAAGGATTCACTCGATGTATCCTGTCTTATACCTGATATATGCTTCCTTCTTTTTCTTAACCAAACCCTCCATTTCTTTAGTCATTGAGCATTCCCTGTACCTATCAGCCTTTCCTTTCATCCTAACAGGAATATACTTTCTCTGGATTCTCGTTATCTCATTTTTGAAGGCTTCCCATTTTCCAGCTGCGAACATCTGCCCCCAATCAGATTTTGAAAGCTGTTGCACAAATCTCTGAGAAGGAACAAATCCCCTCTGTGAAACAACAATTCGTGTGCACTTCTTTCAGTATAGCATACTATATTTGCTACTCAGTAAGCAGTCTACTGTATATAGGGAAGACCAAACTTAAACTGTTTGACAGTTTTGTGAGACACCACCTTCCATCTGCAAATGTGGCACTGAGCGTCTGGTTTCAGATTGTATTATTTTTACCAAATGCTTGATATTATTTTCAGACAAAGTTAAAGACATCGTGGGATGTTTAACCCAGGACTCTAGTCATGTTCACCACTTTAACATCTTGAATCCAATATTTCACTCTTGGGGTTTTGGATACAGATGTCTTAATTGAAGATGGTTCTATCTGTCTTCAACAGAAACAAATCTTAAGACTTCAATCTATTTCCACGGTGACAAAAATGCAATATTATTCACCAACCGCCATAACATATTCAGCAACTGCTGTGGCTAACACAGCCCATCTTATTCATTTATAGGATGTGAGCATTACTGGCGAGGCCAGCACTTACTGCCCATCCCCAATTGCCCAGAGGGCAGTTGAGAGTCAACCACATTGCTGTGGGTCTGGAGTCACATGTAAGCCAGGCTGGGTAAGGATAGCGGTTTCCTTCCCTAAAGGGCATTAGTAAACCAGATGGGTTTTTTTTTCCCTGACAATCAACAACAGTTTCATGATCATCATTGGACTTTGGTCCCACAGTTTATTGAATTCAAACCCCATGATCCACCATATTGGAATTGGAGCCCAGCTCCCCAGAACATTGCCTGGGTCTCTGGATTAATAGTTTTGTGATAACACGGCTAGGCCATCACCTCCCAGTACTTAATGAACAGGATACAGATTCATTAAAACTAAGCTTTAATGAAATTACTGAAGAACATTATTGTGTATTGTCACTTTGGGTAATTCTTCTCTTCAAATTATACTCTTTTTATGGTTATCTCTATTTATGATACACTCCTTAAATGGCAAACAGAACTTGGACTTATGTAGGTCCTTTTACAGCCTCAGGATGTCCAAAACCATTCCACAGTTAATACTTGAATTTCAAAGCATAGTCACTGTTGTAAGGTAGGAACAATTTATATACAGTAAGATCCAACAAACACTATATTTTCTAGAACAAAATTTGCTATTGAAAGAACAGTGAGGCAAATCACACTTGTCTTTCTGAAGAAGAGTCTTATCAAACTCAAAACATTAACTTTGTTTAAATCTCCACAGATGCTGCCACACCTGCTGAGTTTCTCCAGTGTTGTGATTTTTTTCAGACTTCCAAAAATATATTAGATAGAAACTTTTGTTAATAAGCAAAAAGGAGTTCAGATACAAATATATAAAAGCTGCTGTCTGAGTTGCGGTACTCCACTGTTAGATCTGCTAAGATTGTTTATCGATTTATTCTTTTATAGGATTTGTTGCTTAACTGAGTAAATTTAACACTGATTTCCTGAAAAGTCCTTAGTGAAGCAGATGGGTTTTTACAACAGTTGGCAGTGGCTGCATGGTCTCAACCAGGCTAGTACTTTATTCTAGAGTTTTGTGAAATATAAGCTGCAGATCTGCTATGGTGAGATTTGACCCCATGTTCCCAGGGCACTAGCCTGATTACAGGCCAGACACATTACCACTAAGCCGTCACCTCTCCACAGTTAATTGGAAGGTTGTGGATCCATGAATTTCCATCCAGCGCTGACTGCAAACAACTTTCTTAACAGGGATATGTCCATTTTGAGAATCAGAGCTGGGAATGTTTGTTAATGAACAATGCTGCAAGGGGATCAGTGTTATTTCTTAAAATGATTGAACTCTTTCTGCAAATTGGTCGCACCTACTTTGTCTGCAAAAATGACCCTGAGCTTCTGGTTGCCTGCTATTTCAACATAGCACCATGTTCCCGGGCCAACATCTGTCTTCGGCCTACTACAGTACTCCAGCAAAACTCATTGCAAGCAGGAAGATTAACACCTCAT
This sequence comes from Chiloscyllium plagiosum, assembly GCF_004010195.1. Classification (NCBI taxonomy): domain Eukaryota; kingdom Metazoa; phylum Chordata; class Chondrichthyes; order Orectolobiformes; family Hemiscylliidae; genus Chiloscyllium; species Chiloscyllium plagiosum. Next base: position 140,205,243 of record NC_057711.1, on the reverse strand, counting down.
TTGTAGCTTGGGAACCTTGCAACTTTCTGAACTCAATGTAAAATTCAATAATTTTGGGGCCTGAGCAACCTCCTCCAAGTGCTTACTCAAATCCATACACTAGGTCTTGTCTTGACATGGCAAAAGTAAGGACTGCTGATGCTGGAAACCAGAGTTTAGATCAGAGTGGTGCTGGAAAAGCACAGCACGTCAGGCAGCATCCGGGGAGCAGGAAAATCGATGTTTCGGGCAAAAGCCCTTCATCAGGAATAGAGACCTCTTTTGCCCGAAAAGTCGGTTTTCCTTTCTCCTCCCTCCACTCCTCTACCTAAGCCATGATCAGTTCTGAAGAAGGGTCACTGGACCTCAATCATTAACTCTGCTTTCTCTCCACAGACATTGCCAGACCTGCTAAGCTTTACTAACAATTTCTGATTTTGTTTCTGATTTCCAACATTGGTAGGCCTTTGGGTTTTTTTTTGTTTAATGTTATTTCTTGGTGTGCTTCAGTGATGCTGCAGGTTTCAACTTAATGTCTTCTAATACCAAGTGAATGAGTAGCTGGCCAATTAGCCCAAGTTATTCCAAAGTGTAGCTGTTCCCAAACGGTCTGGTCTGATGAATTAGCTCATCATCCTGACTGTGTGGAAATTGGTATGTGGTCAACGTGGTCCTTTTTAGCATGAACTTATTTTTTTCATAGTGCAAATTTTTCTAACCCTGGTGTCGTTCTTTTTTCAGGTTCCCCTTATTATTACAGCACAGCAACCCGAGGGTCAGCACCAGCGGCTGCTGCTACAGCCTATGATCGTCACTAGCTGGTGGGAGTGGGGTGGGGTGGAGGCATGACCTGCAGGTAGTGAAGAAATTGTGCACTTACAACACATATCAATCAGGTCTGAGACAACAGGAAATGTGTGAAGCTCAGAAGGTCAAATGTGAACTTCCTGCAGGATAATCAAACTGGCTTTCGAAAGACTGCTGCCAAACATTTGTTCTAGTCATTGCAGAATGACTGAAACTACTGACTTTGGACCCACACCAATTGTTAACCAGGCAATCGATGGAGTGCATCCAGTTGGTAACAAAGAAAGACTGTTCAAGTTTCTTTTTGAATTAGGGTAATGTGGTTTTCAAAATGAGGGTAATATTTTATTCCATGTCATATTTTTTCTGAGAAATGATTTCAAACTGAGAAGCAGCAAAAGAACTGTCTATATTTAAAGATCATAATTTGGATTACTGAATCACTGCACTTACAAGTATTTGAAGACTGATGTGGGGAAGAAACAAACTGTAGAATAATTACACACTGCATCATATCACGGGAGCCTCAACCTTAATCCTTTGTGTCCTAGAACAGCATCTGCTTTTTAAAAAGAAGCTTCTTAAAACATTTATGACTTCTGAAAAATTTCAGAAAATATTGCATTTTGGTCAATCCAGTTTGTGAATTCTAATTTATCAAATTTCATGTTTAGATTAAATCACTGTTGTATCAGTATTACAATATGATTTAGAAACGAAATTGAAGTCTTCCTGCATTCTGGGTTTAGAAGGCACTGAATCACAACTGGTCTTGCGCTGATGATAGCAGGCACACAGGATGACCATGGAAAACTAAGCAGGTTCTGAACATTGAGTTCAGAACTGGCCACTCACTTCCATTGTATCCATAAGTCTGGTATGATATGAGAATCACTCAGTACCAAATTCCTTTTTGAAACTGTGTGTATGCGCTCTCTCTCTTTCTCTCTCTCTCTCTCACATACCCAACACTGAAGACTTTGATGTTAATAGGGAGGTGAAAGGGATGCAGGGGGTGTAAGGACCTTGATGACTGTAACTCAGTAACACCTACAAGCAGAAGGAAGATAAAGTCATCTCCAAGTATTAGTCATGGGTCATATTTTTCAAAACTCATTCATGGGATGGCTAGGCCAGCATTTATTGCCCATCCCTAATTGTGCCAGAGGGTAGTTATGAGTCAACCATGTTGCTGTGGATCTGGAGACTCTTGTAGGCCAGACCAGGCCTACAAGATTTTAAAGGACATTAGCGAACCAGATGGGTTTTTCCAACAATTGACAATAGATTCATGGTCATCATCATTCGACTCTTAATTCCAGACATTTCTTTTAATTGGAACTTCCAATTTCCACCATCTGCCATGGTGGGATTCAACCCTGTATCTGCAGAACATTACCTGGGTCTCTGGATTAATAGTCCATGATAACACCACTGGGCCATTGTCTCCATTTGTGGGGGCCATTGTTTGGGATATGCTTAGAGGCTGGGGGTCACCACTGGAGGGAGTGGGATTTATACTGAGGGGTTAGAGCCATGATTGGGTGTTGTGAGATTGGGACTGTGTGGGTGCCTGCAGTAATGTAGGTGTCTGTGATGGGAGAGAGGCGAGCCTTTAGCCTGTTAAAGGTCCACTTCATTCCTTGGGTTGTCCTGCACACTTGCAGTGCAAACAAGAGGACAAAGCTGGAAGGATGTGGGGGTTGGGTGGTGGTAGCTCTCACCCCCAGATTTTGCCAGATGGGGGCAGTTAAAATTGGGGCGTGAATGTTTAACTCTTTGAGCTTTGCATATCATATTCAGGAACATAAGAAAATAGTTTTAAAGTGTTTATTTATTAAGATAATGATGAATTTTGAGATTTTTACCTTTAATTTTGTTAAACTTTTGGCACTAGAAACCCATAGTATGGGTTGGCTGAGGTGAGCCTGTGTGTTACTTCTTCACATGGAGTGATTGGGAGGTGGAGGTTGAGGAGTAGGTGAGGCAGATGGCACAAGTGTATTTACACAGAATCTGGATAAAGACTTGAGGGCGTAAGCAGTAGGAGAGTATACCAACGGAATAGATGATATACATGGAAAAAGGTTTGTGTGCAATATGGTCATCAGCACATATCAGTGAGTCTGAATTGACTGTTTCTGTGCTGTATATTCTGCATTGTGCAACGTGTTTGTGTGTTTTGGAATATACTGGAAGGGGACCCCATTCCCCCAAATAAAGTTCAGACATAGATTCATAAAATGCAGCCTGCTGTTCCTGAGTTAACACACTGTTACTTTATCTCTGTTTGTGAAGCTCAGACAATGGTTTGGTGCAGTGAGTAATTGTGTTGCCACTATTCTGTGTTGTTTTTCATGCATAAATTCTTTTGAGTTGTTAAAATTACTTTTAAAAGTGTTTTATTTTGAGAAATAGCTCTTAAATGGTTAACTCTTTTGCATAACATGTGCAATGTGGAGATGAGAACGGGGCTGTCTGAATAAAAGACCAAGCTGAAACCCTTGGGGAGAAACACACTTTCCCTTCATTACACGTGGGCTAGATTTGGGTTTCAAAGGACTGTGGGTGAAGACAGAAGATATTCCCACTTCTTGCAATGTTCACTGAGCTGGACTCTTCTGTAGAAGTAAATAAAACTGAAGTAAATGATGAGGATCATCTTATCCATCAAAACCTACTCTATACAATTGGTATGTTTAAAGAATGACTAGACATCCATTCAGCCCACAACCCAAATCCTCGACCCCCATCCGGGCAACTTCTCCACCAGCAATGTAACCCCCGAGAGAGGGAAAAAAAGAATGGTAAGAATAGAAGGACATTTAAGGGGGACAAAACTCTACAAAATATCTTTTGGATATCCTTAACTAATTGAAATTGCCCTGGAGAACACATTAACCATGTGTATGTTGTCACAAACCCCTATTGGACTTGATAACTTTTGAACAGAAAATGCAGTTAATAGCTGAAAGAACGACCGGTCAAAATTTCACATTTTTGGTGAATTACTGTAACAAATGACTAAAGACACTATTAACTGAACACTACCATTTTAGGTAATTATGCTTTAAATCACAGAATGGGATACCTCTACAACTACTTCTTAGTCCAACAGAGAAAACATACACAAACAGGTATTCTTTATAATTCTTTAATCATTATTCCCAGAATTAATCCAAAAGTGATTCTTAGCATCTGAGGGTTTATTTCCATTTTATTTCCTTTGAGTCTGAGAGCAGTGAGGTTTTTTTCTCTGAGACTCATTCTCTCACCAAAGCTGGGCTAATCTTCCAGTCTTGTTTGAACTCCTCACAACATATGATCTTTAACCTTAGCATAAACTTTTCACTTGCATTCCTGTGTAGAAAATCATAGTAACATTTTTGGCCTTGAGTTGGCCCTCTCCCATATCAAGCCAGTCTCAAAAATATTGTGATATTCAATTATGCAACCTGATCTTTACATTAGCATACTTCCTGGTATTAATGTGAATCATAGGGGTTTTCTACCTAGGTAGCAATGCTAATAAGCTATCCTTGAGAGCTCAATTCTTCTCCATCTTGCAACTGAATGATCAGCTTAAAAAGTAAGGTTACATGTTAAACCATTTTTGGGGGTGTTGGGGACTAGAAACTTTGCCTCTACTGTTGATGCACCGATCATTGTATGTCTTTAAGCATGAATATCCAGCACCTCCTTCCCTGTAAACCAATCTAAGCCCTCCTTTGATCTCTGAGGAGAAAGTGAGGTCTGCAGATGCTGGAGATCAGAGCTGGAAATGTGTTGCTGGAAAAGCGCAGCAGGTCAGGCAACATCCAGGGAACAGGAGAATCGACGTTTCGGGCATAAGCCCTTCTTCAGGAATGGGGAAAGTTTGTCCAGCAGGCTAAGATAAAAGGTAGGGAGGAGGGACTTGGGAGAGGGGCGTCGGAAATGTGATAGGTGGAAAGAGGTCAAGGTGAGGGTGATAGGTCAGACTGGGGTGGGGGCGGAGAGGTCGGGAAGAAGATTGCAGGTTAGGAAGGCGGTGCTGAATTTGATGGATTTGACTGAGACAGGGTGGGGGGAGGGGAAATGAGGAAACTGGTGAAATCCGAGTTCATCCCTTGTGGTTGGAGGGTTCCTAGCCGGAAGATGAGGCGTTCTTCCTCCAACCGTCGTTTTGTTGTGGTCTGACGATGGAGGAGTCCAAAGACCTGCATATCCTTGATCTCTATCAAACCACCTGCATATCCTTGATCTCCTTTGATCTCTATCAAACCACCTAGGCTTACTGTCAGTCAGACTTCTGAACAGGTAATCGGACTCCCTTAATTTGACTGTAAATTTAAAGAAACAGTCCCAAACAGAGCAATCTTAGAAGCCTCTCAATTTTAGCAATATTAATTGGTAGTTTACCTGCCATTTATAAAGTACATTCTCTGCCAAGGTTAGAAACTGGCCCAACTCATCTTCTGAACATTGGTTATGTTGCCATTGTGTTCTCAGATGTCTCCTTTTTCTTGGGCTATTGGATAATGGGTGGGAAACTGCTCCTCCTTATCTGTGGTGGAAGTGTTGGCCATTTGATCCCACTCTCATGCTAGCTCAGACTGATAAACCACAGCCAGTGAGAATGAGGTAAAAGATATGGCAGATTTCCATTACAAACTCTAATTGACATTTAAATAGTCAGCAAATATGTGAGGTGTTACCAGTGAACTCCTGGGCAGCTTGTGCCAATTATTTATTTACTGATTTTGTACATGCAGTTAGCCAGCATAAATAACAGTCCTGTCATTCCTCTTTGTAGTTAGTGGTCTTGAATCCTCACTTGTGCTAGAGATCATTTCCTACAAATATTTTCTCATCAACCTGTTCAAAGATGTTATGACACCCCTCTGGAGCAGGTGAGACTTAAACCTCCTGGCTCAGAAGAGGAACTCTACCACTGTGCCACAAGAACCCTCAAGATTATTTCCTACAGGCATCTGCTTCAGTAGTCTGCAGTTGATTGTACAAGAGCCTCCTGTTCAAACTTTTGAATCAGCGCGCAGCATTAAGACTGAAGCAAATAGATCATGGAGTCAGTTATAACCAACTTGTCAGCAAGAGACTGAAGTGTTGCATCCTGGATTTGTACATTACCAGACCTTACTCTCCTTTCATTTCAATAGAGTAATCTCGGGTGAGGTGGAAAACCAGTGTTTCATGTGGTACCGTCAATATCCCAATGGAGGAGTTGGATTAAAATTGTTCCTATTGTCTCTGCAGAATTTAATGATTGTTACCATTTCCTATAAAAGCATGAGAAGTACTTCAGAAGCAAAATTAAAATGAACCATCAGTGTCCTTAAGCAGTCTTGCTCCCGAGCAGCAACAGCTAGAATGCTCTTCCCTGCTGACAAACATTTAGCCTAATACAATCAAATAGAAAATAAGAGGGATGTCAGAGGAATGGGTAGGATGTTTGATTAATGCCTGCTCATGATTCCATAACCCACAAGTGATCAGCAAACAGTGGGCTGCTCGGTTCACAGGTTGGTTACACTAAGTGTCTCCCAACTCCCCGAGATATATTCAGATGATGCCACAGGCAAAAATAGAGATGCACAAGTGAACATTGCATTTATTAAAATATTCATTTTAGTTATGTGGAAATACATGGGGTAACATTTCATCTTGTTCTATAGCATGTGAAGGATAATATGATCAACAACAGTTTATATATGTGAAAAAGATAGTTGGCTAAAGTGCAAAACAGGCTACTGATTTACTATCAAACAACTTGTGTGACTGCTGAAGGCCAATTATCCCCTACATTTTCTCTTTCACTCTTGCACACTTTTATACCTTTCTCTCACATGCACTCTGTCATCCATATTTACTCTCACTGTCACATCAGTAATCTCCTGGCCACCTCCAAAATATATTTGGTTAATTATGTAGATATTATATCAACACTTCCCAAATTAGTGCACATTCAGTGTGACTCTTCATCAAATTGGGTTCTGGAAGATTCCTGGGAGGATGGCATGGTTAAAATGGGTATTGCCAATTTCATACTTCCTCATTTAGTACAAAAACATTCAACCTTCACGTGAAATGTGAGGTACATATTATTAAATGGTCTGACAAGATTATTGACAACCTTTTTCATCCTGCATGTAGGGTTTTGGTCCTTTTACTGTTATGTGTCAGTGTCATAAGAGAGAAGAGGGACAGCCAGGACAGTCTAATCTTCTACCTATTTTGTGTGTTTCTACCTTTTGATGGAACGGTGGTGATGGGATTGGCAGAGAAACACTTCATGAACTGAACTAGCAGCCCACACCTTAACAATAAACCCTGTCATGCAATTGGCTTGAGGAATAGAGAGATACCAGGAGGGAAAGCAAGTGATTGTGAAAATGCACAAACTCAGCTCGTTCAGGAGGAAACCTGCCACTTTGAGTGAGTCTGTGTACAAAAGACTTCAGTCCTGTGTGGTTGACTCTTTGCATCCTTTTGAGGAGATCAGTTAAAATGAAGGGGCTATAAGTGTGGCTTTGTCACTGTCAGAATCTTGATCTTTGCTCAGCAATGATAAGGGGGAGAGATATTGTTTTTTTTTCTCCCTCAGAGATAAGTTACTCATCTCCTCCTAGGCATCTTGTCTGATTCACTTGTCCTAGTCATTTTATACCCATTTCAATAATTAGTCATTAATATGGTAAGTTATTAAAATCCAATTAGTGTTTTTCACTCCTCCCATTGATTTTAAAATATTTCTCTCTGTCCCTCGTTTGGTTTTTGCAAATTAAATCCAAAAGGGCTGAGGGTATGAGTTGCCTCAGACAATGGCAACTGGCATTTCACATTACCATTCTATATGCTACTAGGAGCTGCAGGGCACTATCACAGGTTGACTTGCTCCCCCCCACCCCAATCCTCCCTCCCTTTCTCTGTGGTTGCCCATCAGCCTTGTGGACAGTCTCCCTCATTGACCAGACAGAGATTAGGAACTCGACAGCTGGGCCTCTTGAATGTGATGTCTTGTCTGTTAACTAAGCCACACAGCATACTGGATGCACTTGAATGGTCCAGAATGCTGAGCACATCTTTTACTCTTGATAGCCTTTTCTTTTATCCAAGTTCCAAATGTCTTTCTACCTTCTTTAACTTCAGAATGCCCTCCCAAACTGGACTAGCTACACCCAGCAAGGGTGAGTGCGTTCGCATTTCAAATGTAAACTTAAAATACTTTTATGAAGAGCAACAATCAAAAGACAGTAAAAGCAGCTTGCAATTAAACAAGCAAAACTCAGTTTGTGAAATGCATAAGCAGTGCATTCACCAAAGGTCACTAGGCCAACTTAGAAACTCTGTACAGTAAATATTAAGTACTTCTTGTGAAAGTAATTGCCTTTGAAGGATGAAGACAAAAAAAAAGTTGTTTCCAGCAGGAAATGCTTCTTTAAACTCTGTTTTTCTATCTGTTTTTTGTAGGATGTAATTTACAGACTGAAATGAATTCTTGGTGTTTTTATTTTGTGCTGTGTGTGTTGCTTTCTGGTGTAATAACATTTGAATGTAATTACTGCAGTGCCAATTTGCCAAAGATATCTGATATTTTTCTTTATCATCATTGCAATACTGGGATTTGTGCTTTCTGTTCCAAGTAAACTGTTGAATGCAACCTGAGTTTTCTGATATTAGATTTAGCTAAAAGTACCATGCAATAAGATGGGTGTAGATTCAATGTATGTGTGTTTACAAGGATGATTGTTTGTGACCTGTTGATGTATGTAATCTTAATATAAGAATAATTATTTGTAAATATTTACTATAATTTTATTGGTTCATACATAAGAATATAAGTAAACTTTTTTTAAGTTCAATGTATTTATCCTTGGTCATCATTTGAAACATGGAAATTTTTCCAGTTCTATGAACTATACTTCCAGGTATTAAAAGCCTGGACAAAATTGAAAGGAGAGGGTTGAGAGTCTTACTGTATATACCGAAACTAGAGAATATGGGATTGCTATGCATGGATGCAGATAAGATTGGAAGGAGATTTATTACAGTGGTTCAGAATTGAGTCATTTTGTTGAAGTTTTAAGAATTGTTCCCATTGAAGGAGGAACAATAGTCAGAGAATCCAAATTAAAGATTATTGATATTAGAACCAGAAGCAAGATGAGAAGTTTTTTTTTAGTAAACGAAGTTATGATAGTTTGGAATGCACTGACTGTAGAAGCTGGAAGTGAAGTCAGCAGTGGTGGAGAATAGGATATCTTTCCAATTATGCGTGTGCAGATGTACAGCAAACACTTTTTGGATCTGGTATAGGAGTATGTCACAAATTTGTGTATTATCTTGGAAATTCTCTGAGATACTGCTGTGTTGGTCATAGCTACAATCTGGTTGTAGTCATAGGAAGGTGTCCTTACTGCCTCATGTCTCACTGTACAATATACCCCTGGGCGAGACAATAGGGCCCCCTGGTGATCTGAACTGCATGTTCATCTCTTTCATTCAAATATATGCTTCAACAATCTCCCCAGAGAGGAACCAAGCATCCATTTGGTGACATGAGGCCAGGTTGCTAAATTAATTTAATCCATAAATATGTGAACCTGTGCAATTTGTTCTTGCACATTATGAAAATATTGAGCTTGTTATACTTTCCCACATGGGTGATACCTAGTGGTGTTCCTTACACTTCAACATGATAGCAGACGTCTCTGGGCCTGATTCTGTTTCAGAAAAATGAGCTAACCTCCTCTGTCTCTGTCTCTGTTTCTGTCTCTGTCTCTGTGTCTATTTTGTAAACAATCTCTTTCTGCTTGCAGCCAGATCAGATCCTAGATTTTCCAATACAATGTGAAATGTTTATTGTTTTCTTCAGAACAGACTAATAAATTGGTTATTTACAATTTGGGAGAAACAATATCACAGCTAGATTATCAATGTATCCCTTAAGCCTTTGAAATAAAAACACTCAAACCCAATGGGTTGTAACATCGCTGAAAACAAAGAATGCTGGAGATTGCAATAGGTCAGGCAGCATCCATGGAGAGAAAGCAAGCCAACATTTTGAGTCTAGATGACTTCCTCAGGGCTGAAGTGAAGTGTAGAGGGGTCAGCATTTATGCAACAGTGGGGGGAGGGGAGTGTAGTGCTGGGGAGAAAGGATGTTGATAGTTCAGATGAAGTGATTGGAATGTGAGCATGGCAGAACAATGGTGTATCTAACTGCCAGAATGGAAGTAACTGACAGTCTCACTACCATTCCCACTTTGGAGACAAAAGTACGGGGAAATCTTGGAGTTCTGTATTGGGTCAGCTCTCTAACATATTCCTGCCTCTGTGTCCTTGCTGGACAGGCTAAAGGCTACACAGGCTACCCAGCTGATGGTGAAGCCAATGAGGCCAATTAAGGTTTATCCAGTACAAGTTTCAGGTGCTATTGGGATTTTCCTGACCTGCCTCACACTGAGTCTGAAAGTTGGCAGCAACTTAGAGGGCCACTGGAGTCTTCACTCACTGGTCCAGCAAATGAGTCACAAGATATATACAGAGAGCAGTGAACACAGTCCAATCCATTACACAAACCAAACCTTCCATCCATTGACTCCATCTATGCTTCTCGCTGACTCGGGAAGGCAGCCGACATCATCAAAGACCCTCTCTCACTAGTCCCTTACATACAGATAAGGAAGGACACCACTTCGACTGGGACAACACATCCATCTTAGGACAAGCCAAACAGAGACACTCACGAGAATTCCTAGAATCATGGCATTCCAACCGGAACTCTATCAACAAACACATCGAGTTAGACCCCATCTACCACCCCCTGAGAAAAAGAACAGGAAATGGCATCAGCATAGGAAATTACATCAACACAGGAAATAGCATCACCAACCCAAAGAAACCCAAACATATAAATAGAAAGCAGGAATCATGTACACTGCTTCGCCTGAGGCCCACTGAAGATATTACCTAGTAGGATGACATAATGTCTGGAAATGAACCTCCCAGCTCAGTGAGCAAATCTACATCCAGATCATCAAAGATCCCTCCAGCCTTGCTTATAATTTCTTCCAATTTACTCGTTGGGTAGAGGAAACAAAAGCTTAAACACATATGCCAACAGATTCAGGAATAGCTTCTTCCCTGATGTTATTAAATTTCTGAATGGACCATTCCAATCTTAAATTTAATGTTGATCTTGCTATTTGTGTACCTTCTTTGTTGCCCTTGTATTCCTCACTGCGTTCTATTACCCCTATGCACTTTGTATGTCATCATATGCCTGTACTTTATGCAAAACAAACTTTTTACTGTATGTTGGCACGTGACAGTAATAAATCAGATCACATTTTAAAAAAACTTGAAGAGGCCACAGCCTGAGCTTTAGCCATCCCTGAGGGGATGTTTCCCTTCCGTATTTATGGCCCAATTACACTGTCTTCATGTATTTAAAATAAAAGCAGACTTCTGAGATGGCCCTCATATTGAGGTTCCTTTGTGCTTTGTTGTCTGACAGTGGAGCTGCTACTCAGGTAGTACTCTGGGCCCTCCCATTGTGTTCCTGCTATCACAGCCCAACCATTGTCCTTAATTCAATGTGAACATGGCATTTTGATTCTCTCAAAAATGATCGTAATGCCATTTTCTCACCACATCTCACTGAAGTTTTGTTGAAGGAGAACATATAGGTTAGGCACTGATTACTCAAACTCAGTCACTATTTTCAGCATTTGTCTCTGAAAAATGCTGAGTAAATCACATTCCATATGTCAAACTATTTGGGGAGGCAGGTTTGGAGGACTTAAGGTGATGATACGGTTTCACAATGTGTGTGGCATAAGAAAATGAATTCCAAATGGGACTCCAAATCGTACCGACTACTGTGGACCACTTCGCAATACAGGTATTTCAGTTTGTTTTTGTTTTCAACATCAAGTGGATTTAAAATTCAAACATAAAATGCACACCTGTATTTCAAAAAAAAAATGGTGATCCTTTGTACCAGATTCACATGTAATGAAAGCTAGAATTTAATCTGAAACTAAATTTCCCCTTGGGTCCCTCGTTCATAGACTCGTACCTCCTGAATATGAATCTATAATTATAAAGCACTTTTTCACATCCGTCCATCTACACTATGGGGAGTGCAAGGTCACATAGCCAGACACCCTGACGGCAAGCTTAATAGTGCTCTGAATTTTGAGGTCTTGCTCTGTAGGGCCATGTGAGACAGTGTTGCTTAAAGGGTAATTATTAGCATTAGCTCCCCATGCTGAATTTCATAATGTTCACCAAACCACAAACTGCTGTCTACCCATTTTTAAACAGGTGGGTTAGACTGCACTGTACTAGCCTGCTCCTGACTAACCCTGAAAACAGATGTTGCTGCTGTTTGGCAGTGCTGGTGTTAAGTGTGGCTTCCTTTACACAACAAGTGTTTATCTAGTTCTGCAGTTTTTCATCGTCTGATCCTTATTGACCTTAGTATAGGAACACAGAAACTAGGAGAAGGAATAAGCCATTTGGTTCCTTGAGCCTGCTCCTCTATTCAATCTGATCATGGCTGATTATCGAGCTCAATTCCCCAACCCCCCAACTTGATGTCCCTTGATACCTTTAGCAACAAAAGCTATACCTACTTTGTTCTTGAAAACACAATGCTTTGGCCTCAACCACTTTCTGTAATGGAGAATTCCAAAGGCTCACTGCTGTCCGGATGAAGAAATTTCTCCTTGTCTCAGTCCTAAAATGTTTCCCCTTATCCTTAAACTATGACCCCTGGTTCTGAGCTCTCCTATCATCAGGAGCATCCTTCCTGCATCTAACCTATCCTGTTAGAATTTTGTAGGTTTCTATAAGATACCCTCTCACTCTTCTAAACTCCAGGAAATACAATCCTAACCAACTATTGAGGATAGGAGTTGGAAGGTCATGTTGTGGCTGTACACTGCATTGGTTAGGCCACTGTTGGAATATTACGTGCAATTCTGGTCTCCTTCCTATTGGAAATATGTTGTGAAACTTGAAAGATTTACAAGTTAAAACTATTTGCACCCAGGCAGTTATTTAATTAAAATCCATCACATTCAGTGATTGTGCAAAGAGACATAAAAGAAATGAGGAAAATATTCCATGGAAGGGTTGAAACAGGACAATAGTGAATTAGGCACTAAATGATCTGGCATCTTCCCAAGTTGCCATTTGTCTCATGGAGCGGTCTTCTCCTAATGGGACCCCTCCTCCAACAGTAGGTCATGTAGTGTTATGGCACAAAGCAGAGTTCTCCCATCAGCATTACTGTCAATCTCCATTAATCATCCTCTGCTTTGGAGTTTGTATCCCAGTTGAATTTTTGGAGTTTCTGTCCAAAGTTTCAGAAAAGATTTCCAAGGATGTTGCCAGGGTTGAAGGATTTGAGCTATAGGGAGAGGCTGAACAGGCTGGGGCTGTTTTCCCTGGAGCGTCAGAGGCTGAAAGGTGACCTTATAGAGGATTACAAAATTATGAGGGGCATGGATAGGATAAATAGGCAAAGTATTTTCCCTGGGATCGGGGAGTTCAGAACTAGAGGGCATAGGTTTAGGATGAGAGGGGAAAGATATAAAAGAGACCTACAGGGCAACTTTTTCACGCAGAGGGTGGCACGTGTATGGAATGAGCTGCCAGAGGAAGTGGTGGAGGCTGGTACAATTGCAATATTTAAGAGGCATTTGGATGGGTACATGAATAGGAAGGGTTTGGAGGGATATGGGCCGGGTGCTGGCAGGTGGGACTAGATTGGGTTGGGGTATCTGGTTGCCATGGACGGGTTGTTTCCGTGCTGTACATCTCTATGACTCTATAACTCTCCTCATATGCCAGTCCTGCCATCCCATGAATCAATTTAGTAAACCTTTGCTGCACTCCCTCTATAGCAAGAACATTTTCCACAGATAAGGACCCCAAAACTGCCCACAATATTCCAGGAGTGGCCTCACCAATGTCCTCTATAGTTGCAGCAAGGGTCACTCAACCTGAAATGTTGAAATCTGATTTCTCCCCGTAGATGCTGTCAGACCTGCTGAGCTTTTACAACAAGTTTTGTTTTCGATCCTTGTTCCCGTATTCGATGCCTTTTGCTATGAAGGCCAACACATGGTTTGCCTGATTGGCTGAAATTTTTCGATACTAGCTTCCTGCAGCCTTTTCAAATGTTTTTGTGTTGAATGTCACAGCTGGGAAAATTGAGAACATGGGAATCCTTTCATCTGTTCCCACTGGTGAAATTGGGAATCATTCTGTTTGTTCTGAGAGGGAGAATGGTAGGCCTGGCTGATCCTAGACGGGATGATAGGAATCCCATACTGCTGTTCCCATTTTGGAATTCCTTCATATATTCATAGCCATTCCTTTTGTCTATTTCTTGTTGGAAGGACAGAAATCCCTTCTGCCCCTTATACTTGGGAACATGCAAAACCCTCAAAAAAATCCAAAAGAGTTACAGATGCTGGAAATCAGAAACAAAAACAGATGTTGTTGGAAAATCTCAGCAGGTCTGGCAGCATCTATGGAGAGTAATTAAACCAGTGACCCTTCTTCAGAACCACCAATTTTCTGTCCACAAATTGACCATTCACTTTGTGTAGAGGAATTCCCTGCTCTCAAATATTCAAAGTTAAAAATCACACAACACCAGGTTATTGTCCAATAGGTTTAATTGGAAGCACACTAGCTTTCGGAGCAACGCTCCTCCATCACCTGATGAAGGAGCATCGCTCTGAAAGCTAGTGCTTCCAATTAAACCTGTTGGACTATAACCTGGAGTTGTGTGATTTTTAACTTTGTCCACCCCAGTCCAACACCGGCATCTCCAAATCTCAAATATTCAAATATCCTAAATTCCCATTTGCAGTTTGATTGTCCTTTGTCCTATTGACATGGTTTTACTATTTGTTTTAATGTCTGCAAACTAATGGACATTGAAAAGCCCATAGTTTAGAACATCCCAATACTGATTTTGACTGCAATAGTTACTAGCAGGTTTTAGACAAACTGAACTGGAATTCTGGCAGAAGTGGGGTGACCATTAACAGCAGGAACAGGAAACATTGTGAAAACAAAATTGTAAGAGAAGCAAGCAAAGGACTTTTGGGATTCTAGAAATAGCTTGCAGAATGGACATGCCCTGGATACATTCTTAAATGAAGTATTTGCTCAATTTGAGGTAACATTTGAAGTAAAGTACCTCGGTGTCCTGAATGTTGGGTGTGTGGCTGGATGTGTGGTGCATTGAGCAGTATGAGAGATTGGCGATATGGTGACCATGATAGTCATATAAAGATGCATACTTTGAGGTTGACTACCTATTTGAGACTATTAGACATTGTCAGATACTGCACTCAGCTCCTCTCATTGACCTTTCTGTCCACCTTCTCCAAATCCCTTCCAAGCATGATCCATGGAGGCCACCTAGCCCCTACAGGCGTGGTGGCTCCGTGGTTAGCATTACAGGCCCCACGGTGCCAGGGACTTGGGTTTGATTCCAGCCTTGGTCGACTGTCTGTGTGGAGTTTGCACATTCTCCCCGTGTCTATGTGGGTTTCCTCCGGGTGCTCCAGTTTCCTCCCACAGTCCAAAGATGTGCAGGTTAGGTGAATTGGCCATGCTAAATTGCCCATAGTGTTCAGGGGTGTGTAGTTGCATTAGTTAGGGGAAATGTAGAGTAATAGGGTAAGGGAATGAGTCTGGGTGGGTTACTCTTCGGAGGGTCAGTGTGGATTTGTTAGGCCAAAATGGCCTGTTTCTACACTTGTAGGGATTCTATCATAATATCTCTTTCCCTGTCCATCTGCATCAGTCATGCCTGCAGGTCTGTATCCATCTCTCAGGAACCCTTGAATTGTCCTCGTGATATAATTTCTGTACCTTCCCTTTAATAAGACAAGACTGGCAGTACCATACATGTGCCAAACAGCACAATATGGCATCCCCTCTGTGTATAGGGGCTTCAGATATCTTGGAACACACAGGAACCACCACTTGGGCCAAGGCTACAATCCTTATGGAAATGGATACATGAAATGATATGGTCTCCACCTCAATCTTCGTGGCCACAGATAGCCCACATGTTGAAAGTCACAACTCGGAAAATGCATTTGGGGCATGTCCATTCTGCAAGGTATTTTTTAGATTAGATTAGATTACTTACAGTGTGGAAACAGGCCCTTCGGCCCAACAGGTCCACACCGACCCGCCGAAGCGTGCCCACCCAGACCCATTCCCCTACATTTACCCCTGCACCTAACACTACGGGCAATTTAGCATGGCCAATTCACCTGACCTGCACGTTTTTGGAATGTTGGAGGTAACCGGAGCACCCGGAGGAAACCCACGCAGACATGGGGAGAATGTGCAAACTCCACACAGACAGTCGCCTGAGGCGGGAATTGAACCCGGGTCTCTGGCGCTGTGAGGCAGCAGTGCTAACCACTGTGCCACCATGCCGCCCCTGCACATGTGCAAAAACTATGGCAACTCAATCACTTCCTGTCAGGGTGTCCCAGTATTGAAAAAACAGTGAATGTAACATTCATCAGACTGTGTGCAACAATTAAGTGCTAAATCCTAGGCACAGAGTAATTTATCTGTGGTAGACATTCACAACATTTATCCCATTACTGGGGAACTGCGTCAGAATTTAAGAAAAGCCCTTTCCATTTTCTTAACTCTGAGATCAGTTATTGATTGAACACCTAATATTGGACCCCATTGATAGCTGAACTACAGTTGGGACAGCAAACTCGCATGGAGAAGCAACCATTGGACAGAATCTGCAAGGAACTAGCAGGATTTTCAAGATAGCATGGTAGCTCTTCCTCCAACCTTCAAATGGGGAATTGTTTTTGCTCTACCTGACTCAATCCCACGTTGCCTGATAACATCGCAGAACTTGCCAGAGGTTGAAATGTATATTTCATTTCTTTTCCAATTGTATTAAGAACACAGAACTATTCAGCACTGTAACTCAATTCATAAAAGATATTCAGCAAAGTTTTCGATAGACTAGTATCAAAACCAACATTTGGACTCTGTGTACTTGGTTATTGTATGCCAATATTGTTTTAAAATTTTATTTATTATATTTGAGTTGTCAGATTAATGGAAACAATTTCTTGTTGCAAAATAAGTCTTTGGAAGCAAATTTTGTTATTGCTCTAGTAAACTCATTTCCGGTAAGTCCCGTGGAAACATACCTTCAGCATGGAGGAGAATTGCTGAAAGTGAAATGAGCCAGTCCTGAGGTCAGTCTGTTGACATGAACACTGCTCACTAACTACTAGAAAACAGGATCAGCACTGTTTATATGTGTTGTAACCTAACTTCTTCTCTAGAGGTACCGGGGCTGAGACTCCTGAAAATGTTTCCAGTTTATGTGCCTGAGCAGGTTTAGAAATCAGATACAAATTACATTAGTAATAGACATTGTTCCAGAGACAATAAACCTAAGGAAGGCTCACTCGACCTGAAATATTAACTCTGATTTCTGTCCACAGATGCTGCTAGACATACTCAGCTTTTACAGCAATTTCTGTTTTTGATTTTGATTTACAGCATCCAAATTCTTTTGGTTTTCTTTTACATAATAAATCTGTCTTCCCCGAGACCCAGAGCTATCCAACCTTTCTCTACTCATAGAGTCATAGAGATGTACAGCATGGAAACCGACCCTTCGGTCCAACCCGTCCATGATGACCAGATATCCCAACCCAATCTAGTCCCACCTGCCAGCACCCAGTCCATATCCCTCCAAACCCTTCCTATTCATATACTCATCCAAATGCCTCTTAAATGCTGCAATTGTACCAGCCTCCACCACAGCATCAGGCTGGGTGGAGCTAAATGAAATCTTCAACATTAACCCTTTCAAAATCATTCCCATTCAACAATATATAATTTGCTTTCTAAGAAGTGGTAGTAAGTTTGCTTCTACCATCCTTTCTCTCTCTATGTAGCACCCATGTTGCTCAAGATAGGTATTTGGTTTATACTGTGATATTATTGTGGGATATGAAAGGAGGCAGGTCCCAAGTACCATATCAGCCAGTGGAGAGATTGAACCTTCACTTTTAGTACTTATTACTACCACACACTGGTCGTCTAACCAACTGACCCAGTGAAACCAAATACTTCTTTAATTTCGCCATTTGTCTGAAGCCTTTCATAATCCATCCTCTCTACAAAGTCTTGGTATCCCTCCTGATGTCAGATATTTCACCTGAGGCCTAACAAGAGAATTAGAAAGGTTTAGTATAACATCCTTGCTATGCTTCTATTTATAAATCTCATAATCCCTTTTTTCTCAGTTGTTATCAAGTTGATCTGTCATTTTCAAAGATTTATGTTCAAGAACTAACCCTCCGCAAATATTATCCTGTTCCTACACCGGAATTAAAATTGTACCATTAATTTCACATTTCATTCCCTTAATCTTCAATCCGACTTCCACCTCTTCACAATTCTCTACATTTTGTTTGACCTACCATATGTCTGTCCATTCGACTACTCTGTCTATGTCTTCTTGAACTTTGTTAACATAGCTTCAACTGTTTACTACAATTAGTACGATGTCACCGAAAAAAGTTGAAATAAACAAAATAGTTGATCACATTAACATATTAGACATTCCTCCTATTGTAGCTCTGCGCTAAAATGAGTTGCTTGACATAGCCAATATTCAGAGTCAAGATTAGAGTGGTGCTGGAAAAGCACAGCAGGTCAGACAGCATCAGAGGAGCAGGAAAATCGACGTTTCAGGCAAAAGCCCTTCATCAGGAATGCTTTTGCCCGAAAAGTCGATTTTCCTGCTCCTCAGATGCTGCCTGACCTGCTCTGCTTTTCCAGCACCACTCTAATCTTGACTCTGATCTCTAGCATCTGCGGTACCCACTTTTGCTATACCCAATACTCAGGTTATTTCAAATAATATATTAATCTGTTTCCCATGGATTGTACACAGAATGTTAAAATTATGGGCTAAAAGGTCACAGATGTAGAAATCACAATTTGTGAATCTCTGTGCTGGTTCCTTTGGAGGTGAACACAACAAACTTCATGCTCTTTCCTCATTGCCATAATTTCTGCGGGCAGTCCTTTGCAATCTAAGCTGTTGGTTGGTTTCACACAAAATAGAGGGACCTAAGAGCTTGTGAGGTTCATATACTTTGCAGGCAATCTCCAGCAGAAATATTCAAGATGAAGGGAACCGGAACAACAGCCCAAGATCAAAGATTCACTGATGCCACTGCAAGGCAGTAGTAATGACGTTGGACAGAAGGAGAGAGACCATGTTTCTTCGGAGCCAAGGAGGTCCTCAAAGCATTTCTTAGAAGGGACTAGGAGGCATGTGATCCAGAGGCCAATGATCAGAGCCTAGGCCCAAGGGCCTGGCAACAATGTCACATGATGTCTAATGGCCTCACACTGGATGGTCAGGGTAAGAGAATGCATATTTACATCCCATTTCATACCACACCCCTACCACTCACTCAGCAGCAGTTCAGTGAGAACTCAGCCAAAGATTCACAAACTCCACCTTAGCCGCATACCTTCAAATGCTGTTAACCTCACATCCACCTCTCGCTGACTAGAATGGCTTGTAGTTTTTCCATTATGACAGGTGCACCATCCAAACACAATTCCACACAGTTCATGGCAGGCCTCTCACTCCCTTTGCAGCAACAGGGCATCCATAAAAAGAGGGAGCAATTGACGACAGACATGGTCCAGCATAACTCTACCCCTCAGCTTGTCAATTAAGATGATGCTTACAACCATGGATCCAGCAATGGCTGAGAGTGAGCTATGTAGCATACTGAGAACATATAGGGTGAGGGAGAGTTATAGCCTTTTGCCCTCTTCTCAACTTCTTCTTCACTCTCCTTCTGAGACCTGCTACAGGTTGAATGCTGTAGATGGTGTAACCACGGAGTTCCTGTTTTTGCTCCAAGACCTGCCACCATCATTCATTCCTCCTGCTGTTATGCTTCCAGATATTCAGAAATTGTCTTTGAGACAGTCTCAACAGAGCCAGGGGTAACAGAGTGGACAAATCCATATAGTGATGATATATGACCATTGCTTATTCTCACACCCTGAGTCAGCAGCTCAGATCCTGGTACCACGCATAGTGCAGGGCCCAATATAAACTTAGCATATCATCAGGCAGAAGTAAGGTGCAGCCAGAATAGTGGAAAGAGTGGCTCGTGCCTCAACTCATGATCACAGATAAATTTTGCTACAGGGTTTCAAATGAGGAATACAATTGAGAGGGAGAGAAAGAAAAATATGGTAATAATGAGAATGATAATGTTTGGTGCGTTGGCAGGTGCATCAGACAGCTTCCCGTCAGTATTTAGCGACATGGGGAAGACTGGCTCCAACATTGCAGAGAGCATACTTCCCAGCATGCAACCAATGGCCAACTCCATGATTGTATGAGTGGAGCAGACTCTGATCGAGTGTCTGTCTCAGCTTCCACTCACAGCCAATGTTACAGTGCTGGTATGGACTTTCCAGTGGATGTCATGACATTCATCTTTGGTGCCATGCAAGCTCAGAATGCTGTTTTGAGGATCTCAGTGCTCAAAGGGTCATGCAAACTCTCACAGTAGTCCAGCGATCTGTCTGAGAGTAGATTATCAGGATTATCGAGCTCCTGTCCTATAATAGTGGCAATGTCTCAATGAAAGATAAACCTGTCTGTAAATGTTAATATTTGTGCTCACACCATCACCAGTTCTCCAGGTTGATGCCTGTCAGCCAACCAGCTTAGACTGATGCCACTCATGCTGAGATGATGGAGTCTGAAACTGGACTCTTTAGACCTTGAGCTGTTCAATGGCATCTTGCAAGTTCATGTGCAATATTCCACAGTGAAAGTCAACAGCCTTCCACCAGCCAAATGTAGGAATGTCAGCGTAAGCAAAGACACAGGCACTACAAGAGCATGTACAAAGATGATTGGTTGACGGCGAAGAAGGTTACCTCAGATTACAACAGGATCTTGATCAGATGAGCCAATGGGCCGAGAAGTGGCAGATGGAGTTTAATTCAGATAAATGCAAGGTGCTGCATTTTGGGAAAGCAAATCTTAGCAGGACTTATACACTTAATGGTAAGATCCTAGAGAGTGTTGCTGAACAAAGAGACCTTGGAGTGCAGGTTCATAGCTCCTTGAAAGTGGAGTCACAGGTAGATAAGATAG